>NC_041390.1:57377647-57410494 GCF_002162155.2 Triticum dicoccoides | reverse complement strand
GACTCACGGATAAATTCCCGGACTCGCAAAAATGAGTTTGAAACCAAGAAAACAGAAACGACAAGATAGAAAGATACAAATTCAAAGTCATTTGAATTTAATTCAAATGGGTTTGAACTAGGACTTGGTTATAGAAGTGTCCAAAAATGTTGAGGTTTTTGGTGGAACTCCGGAAAGTGAAGAAAGAATATATGGCAAGGTTTGAGGAGCAACTCGAAGCAGAAAAGACCTGAGAGTTTTAAATTGCAAGTGTGTTTGCGGTAAATCCAAATAATTGGGATATTTACTATAGCTCTCTAAATATCAAGAGGATATGTTGTAAAGAGATTCACCATGTGCATTCCCTCGGTTTAAATGGATCAAAGATCCATGCCATTTATTTAGCAGAGTTGCAAAAGATTTATAAGATGATGGCATGATGACATGATGCAATGCAAAAAAATAAAAGGGCAGGCACAAAAGAAACACACGGCAAAACCCGGAACATATGGAAGTCTTCTCGAGCATCGGTCTCAGGGCGTCACAACACTCCACCACTACGAGAGGATCTCGTCCCGAGATCTAGGATGGCACCGGAGGGAAACAGAAGAGAAAGAGAAGAGGTAAAACTAAGTTGCTTCTTTGACAAACAAGTGAAACCAAAGAACCTTGAAAAGTTGAACAACTTGAAAGGAATAATACCACGAAGGTGATCGAAGTTGAAAAACACTCCGTTAGGAACGAGGAACAAGGAAGAACAAATTCGGGCAACACTCCGGTTGAAAAGAGACGCAAGACTAGATAGGATGAAAAGAACTTGAGCAGAGGACACAACACTCCGGTTAAATGGATAAGCAAAAGAAAGAAACATGATCTTGACAAAACAAGATGATGGGTCGAAGAGAGAAACATCACAATGCCTCCGCAAGAAATGAGAGAATGGAAAGGAATGAACGGAGGAGAAAACAACATATTCTACCTCAAATGAGCTTGAAAAGCATCTTTAGGAGAAGGGTCAAACGGAGTTGTTGGAACACCAACAACGAAATGATAAGCTTGTTGTGGGCTTATAGAAAACATCCCAAAATTATGAGGTGAAATCCTGCCACAAACAAAAACAATTGCTTGCTTGAGAGCGACGGAGAGATGAAAACATCTTTCATCACGAGAATAGGAGGAAAATTGGATCATCGATAAACACCATAAATAGAAATATTCCTTAGGGAAGGTTTTAGGTGAAATATAACCCAATATAACTCCAATGAAGCGATTGGTGGCTTTAAAATATCTCATTCTTGACAACATGTGAATCATGAAACACGAGCTCAAATTGCCAAGAATGACATAATACCTGCTCAAAAGATAAGAAAGAAAGAATTGCACTTCAGAATGCAAGATGAAGAATACTTGAACTCCTATGAAAAGAATCTTGATGAGCACTTCGAGAAGGAATTAGATCTTTGATGAGCCGTCATGTAGAGCCTCCATGAAGAACTCCGGAAAAGAAAAGATGAAACAATTGAAAACCGAGAACTTGATGAGCCTCTGGAATAAGGCGAAACCCGGAACATATGGAAGTCTTCTCGAGCATTGGTCTTGGGGCGTCACAAAGTTCTGGTGGGAAAATCAGGACGAGGAGGATAAACACCACTGGGTGAGTTGGGAGAAAATGACTCTGCCAAAGGAGCAGGGGGGTCTAAGTTTCCGAGATCTCCACTCGTTCAATATGGCTATGCTTTCCCATCAGATTTGGTGCCTTATCCAAGCTCCTGAATCTCTTTGTGCACGTGTGTTACAAGCAAAGTACTTCCCAGAGGGTGACGTCCTAAATGCTACCAGCCAACCTGGAATGAGCTACGTGTGGAGGAGTTTGCTCCAAGAGGTTGAAGTGATCAAGGCTGAGATGATATGGATAGTGGGATCGGGCGAGCACATAAACATTTGGTCGGACCCCTGGCTGCCCTCTAATGATACGCGAAGGCCGAGAACGCTGCAAGGTGCAAATATTCTGACATAAGTCTCGGAACTTTTGGACCCGGCTACAAATACTTGGGATGTCCAGCTTGTTTGTCAGACGTTTTGCCCGGGAGATGCAGCAACCATTCTGAGCATCCCAATCTACAAGCGTTATGACGACTTTGTGGCTTGGTACTTTGACCTAAAAGGACTGTTCTCTGTCCGTTCGGCCTACAGACTATACGTGGAGCTGCAGGAGAGACAGGGTGCGCATCCAAGGGGATAGAGCTCAGCGGGTACAGAAGAAATGGCAGCGTTCTGGAAGAGGCTATGGTCGATCCGGTGTCCTGGAAGAGTGCATCATTTCATGTGGCGTCTTGCCCATAATAGCCATCCCCTGCTACGGAATGTGGAGCGTATTGGGGTCGAGCTCGATACAAAATGTCTGATTTGTCACCGTGTCCCTGAAGATGGTGCACACCTTTTCTTGCCCTGCAAGGAGGTGAAAAAAGTCTGGAGAGAGGGGGCTGGAGCAGGTACGTCAACTTCTCCTCACATGCCAAACACCAAAGGATATGCTCCGGGCCATTTTCAATCTCCCGGAGGAGAAGAAGCTGCGGTCCATTTGCACTCTATGGTCGTGATGGTCTGAGAGAAACAAGGCAAACCACAAGCAAACACAGCGGTCCGGTGAGGCGTTCCAGGCACACATTGGGTATGCAACAACAGAGTGGCAGTAGTTCCTGGGTAAAAGGCCGACTGAGCAGACTAAGCCTAATCCCAAGTGGATGGCACCCCCCGGCGACTTCATAAAGATAAACTTTGATGCAGCCTTTAACCCTGCAACGGGAGAGGGAGGCTAGGGAGCCATTGTACGGGACACAGAGGGTGGGGTTCTCCTCGTTGCTGCTGGGAAGTTGGCCTATCTAAGTTCAGCGTTACAGGCGGAGTCTGAAGCTCTAATCCAAACCATCAGGCTAGCAGAAGGACATGGAATGGGTCGTGTAGTGTTCAAGACGGACTACTTGATACTTCAGAAGCCGTGTCTTCCTCCGGCCAGGACCGTTGTAACACCCCGGATGTAACCTACCTTATTTGTATTCCAACTCTTGCCATTTCCGACACTAAGTTATTATATTTCCTCGTTGACGGGTTTTGTCTTCGTGTTGTTTTGTCATTGTCATGCATCTCATATCATGTCATCATGTGCATTGCATTTGCATACATGTTCGTCTCAAGCATCCGAGCATTTTCCCCGTTGTCCGTTTTGTGTTCCAGCGTTCCTATGTCCTCCGGTGTCCCTTTCCACCTCTTTTCGTGTGCGGGTGTGAACGTTTTTGGGTTGGACCGAGACTTGTCATGCGACCTTGGTTTACTACCGGTAGACCGCCTGTCAAGTTTCGTGCCATTTGGACTTCGTTTGATACTCCAACGGTTAACCGAGGGACCGAAAAGGCCTCGTGTGGGTTGCATCCCAACACCCTTCCATAGTGGCCCAAAACCCACCTAAACCTCCTCCATCACCTAGGCCGTTCGATCACGATCGCGTGGCCGCAAACCGCACCTCATTTGGAGCTTCCTAGCTCCTCCTACCTCTATAAATAGACCCCCTTTCCAAATTTCGGATCTCTCCCCGAAACCCTAAAAAAATTCCCCTCTCAGCCGGCCGGACGTGTCCGTTTCCGGCCAGACAACGTCCGCTGCCGCCTCCGTCGAACCAGAAGGCGCCACGTCGCCTCGGGAGAGCCCCACATCACCGCGCCTGCCAAAGCCCGCCGCGGCCCGTGGCCGGCCCGCCCGCGGCGTGCTCGGGCCAGAGGCGCCCGCGCTCGCCGCCCTCCTCCTCCTGCAGCGCGCCGCCTTCACTGCATCGACGGCCACCGAGCTCCGGCAAGCTCCGCCAGTGCCGCGCCAGACGACGGCAGCCGCGTTCCCTGCCGTCCGGCGTCCCTCGCCGCCCCAACGCCGCGCCCCGGAGAGATCCTCCCTCCCTCGAATTTCCGGCCGGTCCAAGGCGCTCCGGCCACCTCATTTTCCACCTCCCGCGACCCCCAACTCCAGTGCCGATGAACCTCGTGATCCGCGCCCGGCTGGATCTGGATCTGAGATTCGAGACTGTTGACCTTTTTTCCCCGAAAACCCTAACTTTTTGCATACTTTGACATGCCATAACTTCATCACCGTGACTCCGATTCATGCGTGTAGCATATCGAAATGTTGGTCTCGATGAGTACTACATTTAATCTCATTGCATCATTTTCATTCGAGCTCATCTTGATGCCCGAAATGCTGTTGGAAGAGGGCTATGTGATGTTAGTTTCAGATCTGTTTCAGCAAATGCACTTTTGTCATTTTTGCCATGATTAGTGTGTGCATGCTATGATTCTGAGCTCTACATGTGTTTTGAAGTATGCCATGCCATTTTCATAGGGGTGTATCCCATGTATTTTTGTGATCTTTGTGGTGACTAGCACAAGCATGCAAAGTAGCTTACTTAATGTTGCTGATTTCAGAAACTTAGAAATATTCAAAGTCCTTGTCCTGTTATTATTTTTTATGTCATATGTTCATGTTGATATTGAGTGATCCATGCCTCTTTTGAGGAGGATCAGTAATAATGTTTTGTAGAGTTTGTTGTGCTCTATCAATCCATGTCTTTGTTTGCAATTACGGAGCACCCAAGCTTAACTCAATCGAGCTCTACTTTTGCTATAATATATTCCTGGCAGATTGTTAACATGTTTAGCAATTTTGCCGAGCTTATTGTTGTTGATTCGTGCATGCTATATTGTTGTTCTTGCCATGTCTAGCTTCTGTGCCATGTATACTTGCTGGGTGTATGCTTAGATTATCATGCAATGCCTTGTGGTGAGTGCATCGAGCTCGTAAACATGCCTACTTGATTTCTGCTTGCCATGCTCCAGTTTTTCACTAAGTCTGAATCTGTTATTGTTATTTGCTATGTTCACATGCTTGCAATTGTATTTTCTGATCCCTTTTGGCTCATGGTCACTAAGGGACTTTTGTTGTATGATTTGAGTGGCTTCATGCCATGCCTTGCTTTGCCATGATATATTCCTGTAGCATGTAGTTATCGTGCTCTAAACATTGCTTCCTGATGATAAATTCCTGACATGTTGATAATTTCACTAAGTCTGAAACCTGTTATCATTTGCACTTTTGCCATGCTTGTTTGAACATGCTATTAAGTGAATTAGCCGTAGCTCAGTGTTCATCTTTTGTAAAGCATCATGAGTGGATCCCTGCCATGTATTTTGTTGCTATGTTTGAGTGCAATAGCTTATTTATCTTGATGCATTTAGATGGCTTCGTGCTATTTATCGCAGACCGGTGCCATATTTGTTTTGCTTGCCATTTCCAAACCATGCATCCGATTCCGGTGTCACTCTTGGATTCCCAAGTTGAGGCCAGGTTCAATCATTCCTTTCCAAAACATGCATATGCATCACATGTTGCATCCCGCATATCATACCATGTTTGCATCATGTTGTTTAAGCATTGCACGTGGTTGATTGTGTTCCTTTTGCTTGTTGTTCTTGCTTGGGTAGAGCCGGGAGACAAGTACGTGATCGAGTAGCCCATTGAGTACGCTTACGAGGATCAAGTCAACTCTGAGAACTTTGCAGGCAAGATGACCATACCCTCGAAATCACTTCTATCTTTGCTTGCTAGATGCTCGCTCTTTTGCTATGCCTATACTACGCTACCTACCACTTGCTTATCATGCCTCATATATTGCCATGTCAAACCTCTAACCCACCTTGTCCTAGCAAACCGTTGTTTGGCTATGTTACCGCTTTGCTCAGCCCCTCTTGTAGCGTTGCTAGTTGCAGGTGAAGATTGGAGTTTGTTCCTTGTTGGAACATGTTCTTTGTTGGGATATCACAATATTATCTTGTTTATCTTAATGCACCTATATACTTGGTAAAGGGTGGAAGGCTCGGCCTTATGCCTAGTGTTTTGTTCCAATCTTGCTGGCCTAGTTTCCGTCATATCGGTGTTATGTTCCCGGATTTTGCGTTCCTTACACGGTTGGGTTATAATGGGAACCCCTTGACAGTTCGCCTTGAATAAAACTCCTCCAGCATGGCCCAACATTGGTTTTACCATTCGCCACCTAGCCTCTTTTTCCCTTGGATTTCCGGAGCCCGAGGGTCACCTTTATTTAAACCCCCCAGGCCAGTGCTCCTCTGAGTGTTGGTCCAAACTAGAGCCCTTTGCAGCGCCCCCTCGGGGAAACTTGTGGTTTGACTTTAGTTGTACGGGGCGCTCATCTGAGTGTGCCCTAAGAACGAGATATGTGCAGCTCCTATCGGGATTTGTCGGCACATTCGGGCGGTGTTGCTGGACTTGTTTTACCATTGTCGAGATGTCTTGTAACCAGGATGCCAAGTCTGATCGGATTGTCTTAGGAGAAGGAATATCCTTCGTTGACCGTGAGAGCTTGTGATGGGCTAAGTTGGGACACCCCTGCAGGGTTTTGATCTTTCGTAAGCCGTGCCCGCGGTTATGGGCAGATGGGAATTTGTTAATGTCCGGTTGTAGAAGACTTGAACTTAACTTAATTAAAATGAAACAAATGTGTGTGTTACCGTGATGGTCTCTTCTCGGCGGAGTCCGGGAAGTGAACACGGTGTTGGAGTAATGCTTGATGTAGGTTGTTCTAGGATCACTTCTTGATCATTGTTGTCCGACCATGCCTTTGCCTCCTCTTCTCGCTCTCATTTGCGTATGTTAGCCACCAAATATGCTAGTCGCTTGCTGCAGCTCCACCTCATACCTTTACCTTACCTATAAGCTTAAATAGTCTTGATCACGAGGGTGTGAGATTGCTGAGTCCCCGTGACTCATAGATTACTTCAAAAACCAGATGCAGGGACCGATGATACCATTCCAGGAGATTCAACTGAGCTCAAGTGGGAGTTCGATGAGGACTCAGGACGATACTACGTGTCTTCCCAGATGATCAGTAGAGGTGCCCAGTTGGGGCGATCAGGGACTATGTTGCATTTGGGGTTTATCTTCATTTTGGTTCCGTAGCCGGACCTTGAGTGTATTTGGATGAATGTAATGCTTATTTATGTATTTGTGTGACGTGGCAAGTGTAAGCCAGCTATGTATCCTTTCCCTTTATGTATTACATGGGTTGTTAGCAAAGATTACATCACTTGCGGCATTGCTTTCAATGCGGTTATGCCTCTAAGTCGTGCTTCGACACATGGGACATATAGCCGCATCGAGGGCGTTACAAGTTGGTAATCAGAGCCTTCCCCGACCTTAGGAGCCCCCTGCTTGATCGAATCGTCGGCGTTGTTGAGTCTAGAAAAATGTTTTGAGTCATTTAGGATTATATATATCGGAGAGTAGGACTTCTTTTTACTCCTCAGTCCCTTTGTCGCTCTGGTGAGGCATCCTGACGTAGAGTTTTGACTCTTCTCTTCTCAAATTTCACTAAAAAAATTTAGGATCACGCAGGTATCTTGGAATCATTCTGATGGTTTTGTGATGAGAACATTGTTCTTGGTGCCTCCTGACATTTAGGGGTTGTGGCAGTGTCCCGGGGAGTTGAGCTCTGAGGTGTTGTCGTCACAATTTTATCGTTGAGATTCTGGAATACCTGAGTTTCGCCGAGATCGAAAATCTCTTTTATGCAGTTGTTGGTGAGATAACCTCAACGCCAATCAGTACTGGGGCAGGAGTTCGGGAGTATTGCCTTAACTCGTATAACGGATGCTTTTCGAAGGTTGAGGTAAATGATTTCTGAAGGTTTCTTGGTTATGTGTTGAAGGATGGATACAGCTGGATGTAGGATTTGCTAGCTTTGGGTGAGATATTATGCTTCCCCTTTATCCCCAACACCTGATTGCATAACCGGGAGAATTTCGGGAGTTTCATAGGTGGGAATTCATGTAGCTCTAGTAATTCTTCCGTGGATATTTGGTTTGTGATTGGGTAATCCTCACCAAGTATTTGTTCATGTCCGTACCTTGTTGTTTTATTCTTCTACCTCTATCTAAGTGGCTTCTCAATTTATGAAAATGTGACCATTTCAAGTGGAATGCATTCGTTCATTTTGTTCGGATGTGAAGAGTAGATGTTGCAATTTCGTTCCATTTGATTCAGCTTGAATATATGTGTGTCAACATGCTAACGGATGTCACCCTCTCCAGGATGGCTCCTCCAATGCGTACGACTCCGAATCCTGATCCGCCACCACCACCTCCACCTCCGGAGGCATGACAAGCTGTGATGGCCGCTACCAATGCAAACACGCAGCTGATCATGCAAATTCTGCAAGAGCACAACCAAGGGAATCATGGCCATGGCAACAATCAGAATCAGTTTGCTACACTCAACCAGTTCCTTGCTAACCAGCCAAAGACCTTCAGCAACTGTGTCGAGGCAACAGACGCTGATGATTGGCTCGTGGATATCTGCAAGCATTTCGAGTGTAGCAATGTCAGGCCTGAGGACTTTGTCAAGTTTGCTTCTTTCCAACTCAAAGACCAAGCTACAGAATGGTTTTAGCAGTACAAAGATTCCAGAGGAGGCCGTGTGATTACCTGGGATGAATTCCGTCAAGACTTCAAAGCTCACCACATTCCTCAGAGTGTTGTTGAGAGCAAGCGTGAGGAATTCCGCAACCTGAAGCAAGGCAGTCTGTCTGTTTACCAGTATAACATCATGTTCCAGAAGCTTGCTCGTTTCGCCAAGCAGGACGTTCCCGACGAGAAGAGCATGATTTATCAGTTCAGATATGGCCTCAGAGAAGATCTTCAACTAGCTCGCGTGCTCTTTGAGCCGAAGAAGTACGATGAGTTTTACAACATGGCACTGAAACAAGAGGCTGCTCAGCTCAAGTGCGATGCTTCCAAGAAGCGAGTCAGAGATGCTACTCCTTCTTCCTCAACTCAAGTGGCAACTAAGCAGCAGAAGTATTGGTTGCCTCCTCCTCCTCCGTTCCGTCAGCCTTACCAGCAGAAGAGCAAAGGTGGCAATGGATCTTCCCACCCACCCAACCCAGGCTTTCAGAACAAGACTTCGTCTCATGCTCCAAGATCAAGTGCTCAGTATCACCGTCCGCTCTCGGAGGTCACGTGCAACAAGTGTCAGCAGAAGGGTCACTATGCCAACAAATGCTTCAATCAGAGGCGTCTTCCTCCTCCTCCCCCTGTGAGATCTGCCAATACCGCAGTAGTCAAGCATAATCCCAAGCACGCCAAGGTCAACATGATGAACGCAGCTCAGGCAGAGGACTCGTCAGATGTCATAATGGGTAACCTTCCTATTAACAATATTCCTGCAAAAGTTCTTTTTGACTCTAGTGCATCGCATTCCTTCATGTCATTCCCTTTTGCATCGGAGCACAACTTTGGCACTAAGGCATTACCTAAAGCATTGCAAGTTGTTTCTCCGGCTAAGCGTCTTAGTTCTAGCATGATGGTTCCGGATATTTCTATCTTGATGGGCGACTTCAAGTTTCTGGCTTCTCCTATGGTCCTTGGTAACTTGGATATTGATCTTATTCTCGGAATGGACTAGCTTTCTAAGCACAAGGCTCAGCTTGATTGTGCTGCCAAGCAGATTCAATTAACACATTCGTCTGAGGATGTAATCGTCTTTGCCGCTCGTGATAATACAATCCGACTATTTTCTCTCAATGAGAAGGGCGAGCTGGATGCCATCTCGCAAATTCCAGTCGTTTGCGAATATCAAAACGTCTTTCTAGAAGAGCTTCCAGGAATGCCTCCGCACCGGCCAGTTGAATTCGTCATCGATCTTGAGCCTGGCACGGAACCTGTTTGCAAACGTCCTTACAAGCTTGGACCTGAAGAGTTGAAGGAGTTGAAGAAACAACTCGATATTCAAGAGCGAATGAGTCTCATCTGACCTAGTTCTTCTCCATGGGATTGTGGAGTTCTTTTTGTGAAGAAGAAGGATGGAACGGACCGACTCTGTGTCGACTACCGTCCATTGAACAAGAAGACTATAAAGAACAAGTACCCACTTCCCAACATCAATGAGCTTTTCGAACAACTCAAAGGTGCTCAAGTATTCTCCAAGCTTGATCTCCATATGGGCTATCACCAGATTCGCATTCGTGAACAAGATATTCCCAAGACAGCTTTCAGAACAAGCTATGGTTCATATGAATACACTGTCATGTCTTTCGGCCTCATCAACGCTCTGCCAACATTCTCTTGCATGATGAATTTCATCTTCAATGCCTACACAAATGACTTCGTCTTGGTCTACCTCGATGACATTTTGGTCTTTTCCAAGAATAAGGAGGATCATGCCAAGCACTTGCGTTTGGTGCTGGATAAACTCAGAGAACATCAGTTCTATGCGAAGTTTTCAAAGTGCGAGTTTTGGCTCGATGAGGTTCTCTACCTTGGGCATATTATCTCTGCCAAGGGCATAGCGGTTAATCCTGAGAAGGTGTCTGCAATTGGGAATTGGGAACCACCTCAGAATGTGAAGCAACTCTGCAGCTTCCTTGGGCTCGCAAGCTATTGTCGAAGGTTCATCGAGAATTTCTCGAAGATCGCGAAGCCTCTTTCCAACCTTCTCCAGAAGCATGTGAAGTACGTCTGGTCTCCTGAATGTGACATCGCTTTCAACACCCTGAAAGAGAAGTTAGTCACTGGTCCAGTTCTGACTCCTCCTTATGAATCCAAACCGTTTGAGGTCTTCTGTGATGCTTCCCTTCAAGGTCTTGGTGCAGTGTTGATGCAAGAGAAGAAAGTTGTGGCCTATACCTCTCGCCAGTTGAAGCCCAATGAAAAGAACTACCCCACTCATGACCTCGAGTTGGCAGCAGTTGTCCATGCTCTTTTAACTTGGAGACATCTCTTATTGGGAAGAAAAGTGGACATCTTCACTGATCATAAGAGTCTCAAGTACATCTTCACTCAGCCAAACCTCAACCTCAGGCAGACTCGTTGGGTCGAAATGATTCAAGAGTATAATCCGAGTATTGAATATACTCCGAGCAAGGCCAATGTTATTGCTGACGCATTGAGCAGGAAGGCTTACCGCAACAGTTTGATTCTCAAGCCTTACCAACCCGAGCTTTGTGAAGCTTTCCGCAAACTCAACCTTGAAGTTGTCCCTCAAGGTTTCCTCGCCAAACTTCAAGTCTCTCCTACTTTGGAAGATCAGATTCGCGAGGCTCAACTTCTTGATGCTATGGTGAAGAAGGTGAAGATTGGGATTGCCAAGAGTCAACCCAAGTACAAGTGCTATCGTCCTGATGACAAGGATACTCTATTCTTCGAGGATCGCATTGTTGTTCCTAAAGGTGACCTTCGCAAAGTCATTATGAACGAGGCTCACAATTCACTCCTCTCTATTCACCCTGGAAGTACAAAGATGTACCAGGACCTCAAGCATTCGTATTGGTGGACTCGTATGAAGCGCGAGATTGCTCAGTTCGTGAACGAATGTGATGTATGCAGAAGAGTGAAAGCAGAACACCAACGACCAGCTGGTCTCCTCCAACCTCTTGCCATCCTAGAATGGAAGTTTGACCATATTGAGATGGACTTCGTGACTGGTTTTCCAAAGTCCAAGCGTGGCAATGATGCTATCTTCATTGTCATCGACAAGCTCACTAAAGTGGCTCATTTCCTTCCTATCAAAGAATCTATCACAACAGCTCAGTTGGCAGAGCTATATACCTCCAGGATTGTCTCTCTGCACGGCATTCCGTAGTTGATATCTTCAGATCGTGGCAACATCTTTACCTCCAAGTTTTGGGGTTCTTTTCAGAAGGCCATGGGCACCAACATTCGCTTCAGCACATCTTTTCATCCTCAAACTAGTGGCCAAGTCGAGCGAGTAAATCAAATTCTTGAAGATATGCTCAGGGCTTGTGTCATCTCTTTTGGTATGAAGTGGGAAGATTGTCTTCCATATGCCGAGTTCTCCTACAACAACCGCTTTCAAGCGAGTTTGGGCAAGGCCCCATTCGAGATTCTCTATGGCAGGAAGTGTCGTACTCCTCTTAACTGGTCAAAGACTGGTGAACACCAACTTCTTGGCAATGACTTGATCACAGAGGCAGAAGAAATGTGCAAAGTCATTCGTGATAGTCTCAAAGCCGCGCAATCGAGCCAGAAGAGTTACTATGATAGCAAGCATCGTGACTTGGCTTTCGAGATCGAAGACCATGTCTACCTCCGCGTCTCTCCAATGAAAGGTACTCGTCGCTTCGGTATTAAAGGGAAGCTTGCCCCTAGATACGTGGGTACTTTCAAGATCATTAGCAAAAGAGGCGATCTCGCCTATCAACTTGAGCTTCCTCCCAACTTTGCAAATGTGCATGACATGTTTCATGTCTCTCAACTCCGCAAGTGTTTCAAGACTCCTGACCGCACCGTCGACTTCGAAGACATTAATCTCCAAGAAGACCTGTCTTATCGTGAGCACCTCGTTGCTATTCTTGAAGAAGCTGAGCGCAAGACTTGCAACAAGTCTATCAAATTCCTGAAAGTCAAGTGGTCACATCATTCCGACCATGAAGCCACCTGGGAATGCGAGGATCACCTCCATTCTGAGTACCCGGAGTTTTTATCCAGTCCTAGATCTCGGTACGAGATCCTTTCGTAGTGGTGGAGTGTTGTAACACCCCGGATGTAACCTACCTTATTTGTATTCCAACTCTTGCCGTTTCCGGCACTAAGTTATTATATTTCCTTGTTGCCGGGTTTTGTCTTCATGTTGTTTTGTCATTGTCATGCATCTCATATCATGTCATCATGTGCATTGCATTTGCATACATGTTCGTCTCATTCATCCGAGCATTTTCCCCGTTGTCCGTTTTGCATTCCGGCGCTCCTATGTCCTCCGGTGTCCCTTTCTACCTCTTTTCGTGTGCGGGTGTTAAACGTTTTCGGGTTGGACCAAGACTTGTCATGCGGCCTCGGTTTACTACCGGTAGACCGCCTGTCAAGTTTCGTGCCATTTGGACTTTGTTTGATACTCCAACGGTTAACCGAGGGACCGAAAAGGCCTCGTGTGGGTTGTAGCCCAACACCCTTCCATAGTGGCCCAAAACCCACCTAAACCTCCTCCATCACCTAGGTCGTTCGATCATGATCACGTGGCCGCAAACTGCACCTCATTTGGAGCTTCCTAGCTCCTCCTACCTCTATAAATAGACCTCTCTTTCCAAATTTCGGATCTCTCACCGAAACCCTAAAAAAATCCCCTCTCAGCTAGCCGGACGTGTCCGTTTCCGGCCGGACAACGTCCGCCGCCGCCTCCGTCGAACCAGAAGGCGCCACGTTGCCTGGGGAGAGCCCCACATCGTCGCGCCCGCCGAAGCCCGTCGCGGCCCGTGGCCGGCCCGCCCGCGCCGCGCACGGGCCAGAGGCGCCCGCGCCCGCCGCCCTTCTCCTCCTGCAGCGTGCCGCCTTCGCCGCCATCGATGGCCGCCGAGCTCCGGCGAGCTCCGCCAGGGCTGCGCCCGACGACGGTAGCCGTGTTCCCCGCCGTCTGGCGTCCCTCGCCGCCCCAGCGCCACACCCCGGCAAGATCCTTCCTCCCTCGAAGCTCCAGCCGGTCCAAGGCGCTCCGGACACCTTGTTTTCCATCTCCGGCACCGACGAACCTCGTGATCCACGCGCCTGGCTGGATCTGGATCTGAGATTCGAGACGGTTGACCTTTTTCCCCTGAAAACCCTAACTTTTTGCATACTTTGACATGCCATAACTTCATCATCGTGACTCCGATTCATGCATGTAGCATATCGAAATATTCGTCTCGACGAGTACTACATTTAATCTCATTGCATCATTTTCATTTGATCTCATCTTGATGCCCGAAATGCTGTTGGAAGAGGGCTATGTGATGTTAGTTTCAGATCTGTTTCGGCAAATGCACTTTTGTCATTTTTGCCATGATTAATGTGTGCATGCTATGATCCTGAGCTCTATATGTGTTTTGAAGTATGCCATGCCATCTTTACAGGGGTGTATGCCATGTATTTTTGTGATCTTTGTGGTGACTATCACAAAGATGCAAAGCAGCTTACTTAATGTTGCTGATTTCAGGGACTTAGAAATATTCCAAGTCCTTGTCCTGTTATTATTTTTTATGCCATATGTTCATGTTGATATTGAGTGATCCATGCCTCTTTTGAGGAGGATCAGTAAGGATGTTTTGTAGAGTTTGTTGTGCTATATCCATCCATGTCTTTGTTTGCAATTATGGAGCACCCAAGCTTGACTCAATCGAGCTCTACTTTTGCTATAAAATGTTCCTGTCAGATTGTTAACATGTTTAGCAATTTTGCCGAGCTGATTGTTGTTGATCCGTGCATGCTATATTGTTGTTCTTGCCATGTCTAGATTCTATGCCATGTCTACTTGCTGGGTGTATGCTTAGATTATCATGCAATGCCTTGTGGTGAGTGCATCGAGCTCGTAAACATGCCTACTTGATTTCTGTTTATCGTTATTTGCTATGTTCACATGCTTGCAATTGTATTTTCTTATCCCTTTTGGCTCATGGTCACTAAGGGACTTTTGTTGTATGCTTTGAGTAGCTTCATGCCATGCCTTGTTTTGCCATAAATTCCTGACATGTTGATAATTTCACTAAGTCTGAAACCTGTTATCATTTGCACTTTTGCCATGCTTGTTTGAACATGCTATTGAGTGAATTATCCGTAGCTCAGTGTTCATCTTTTGTCAAGCATCATGAGTGGATCCCTGCCATGTATTTTCTTGCTATGTTTGAGTGCAGTAGCTTATTTATCTTGATGCATTTAGATGGCTTCGTGCTGTTTATCACAGACCGGTGCCATATTTGTTTTGCTTGCCATTTCCAAACCGTGCATCCGATTCCGGTGATCTTTATATCGATTTCAACCGAAATCAACTCCTATTTCCAGTGGCACTCTTGGATTTCCAAGTTGATGCCAGGTTCAATCATTCCTTTCCAAAACATGCATATGCATCACATGTTGCATCCTGCATATCATACCATGTTTGCATCATGTTGTTTGAGCATTGCACGTGGTTGATTGTGTTCTTTTTGCTTATTGTTCTTGCTTGGGTAGAGCTGGGAGACGAGTACGTGATCGAGTAGCCCGTTGAGTATGCTTACAAGGATCAAGTCAACTCTGAGAACTTTGCAGGCAAGATGACCATACCCTCGAAATCACTTCTATCTTTGCTTGCTAGATGCTCGCTCTTTTGCTATGCCTATACTACGCTACCTACCACTTGCTTATCATGCCTCCTATATTGCCATGTCAAACCTCTAACCCACCTTGTCCTAGCAAACCGTTGTTTGGCTATGTTACCGCTTTGCTCATCCCCTCTTATAGCGTTGCTAGTTGTAGGTGAAGATTGGAGTTTGTTCCTTGTTGGAACATGTTCTTTGTTGGGGTATCACAATATTATCTTGTTTATCTTAATGCACCTATATACTTGGTAAAGGGTGGAAGGCTCGGCCTTATGCCTAGTGTTTTGTTCCACTCTTGCCGGCCTAGTTTCCGTCATATCGGTGTTATGTTCCCAGATTTTGCGTTCCTTACATGGTTGGGTTATAATGGGAACCCCTTTGACAGTTCGCCTTGAATAAAACTCCTCCAGCATGGCCCAACATTGGTTTTACCATTCACCACCTAGACTCTTTTTCCCTTGGATTTCCGGAGCCCGAGGGTCATTTTTATTTAACCCCCCCCCCAGGCCAGTGC
This sequence comes from Triticum dicoccoides, assembly GCF_002162155.2. Lineage (NCBI taxonomy): Eukaryota > Viridiplantae > Streptophyta > Magnoliopsida > Poales > Poaceae > Triticum > Triticum dicoccoides. Next base: position 57,394,826 of record NC_041390.1, on the reverse strand, counting down.
TCTTCTGAGTGTTGGTCCAAACTAGAGCCCTTTGCAGCGCCCCCTCGGGGAAACTCGAGGTTTGGTTTTAGTTGTACGGAGCGCTCATCTGAGTGTTCCCTGAGAACGAGATATGTGCAGCTCCTATCGGGATTTGTCGGCACATTCGGGCGGTGTTGCTGGACTTGTTTTACCATTGTTGATATGTCTTGTAACCGGGATGCCGAGTCTGATCGGATTGTCTTGGGAGAAGGAATATCCTTCGTTGACCATGAGAGCTTCTGATGGGCTAAGTTGGGACACCCCTGCAGGGTTTTGATCTTTCGAAAGCCGCGCCCGCGGTTATGGGCAGATGGGAATTTGTTAATGTCCGGTTGTAGAAGACTTGAACTTAACTTAATTAAAATGAAACAAATGTGTGTGTTACCGTGATGGTCGCTTCTCGACGGAGTCCGGGAAGTGAACACGGTGTTGGAGTAATGCTTGACGTAGGTTATTCTAGAATCACTTCTCTTGATCATAGTTATTCGACCGTGCCTTTGCCTCCTCTTCTCGCTCTCATTTGTGTATGTTAGCCACCAAATATGCTAGTCGCTTGCTGCAGCTCCACCTCATACCTTTACCTTACCTATAAGCTTAAATATTCTTGATCGCGAGGGTGTGAGATTGATGAGTCCCCGTGACTCACAGATTACTTCAAAAACCAGATGCAGGGACCGATGATACCATTTCGGGAGATTCAACTGAGCTCAAGTTGGAGTTCGATGAGGACTCAGGACGATACTATGTGTCTTTCCCAGATGATCAGTAGAGGTGCCCAGTTGGGGCGATCGGGGACTATGTTGCATTTGGGGTTTATCTTCATTTTGGTTCCGTAGCCGGACCTTGTGTGTATTTGGATGAATGTAATGCTTATTTATGTATTTGTGTGACGTGGCGAGTGTAAGCCAACTATGTATCCTTTCCCTTTATGTATTACATGGGTTGTTAGCAAAGATTACCTCACTTGCGACATTGCTGTGCGATTATGCCTCTAAGTCGTATCGAGGGCGTTACAACCGTGGACCGCTGGAGGTTCTTTTCCGTGAAGCAAAGTTTCTGTTACAGCTAGGTTTCATACAATACCAAGTTTTGCATTGCCCCCGGTTATGTAATAAGCCAGCTCATATGTCTGCGGCTTATGGGTCGAGTAGTGATCCGAATAGCCTATGACAGTGGCTGTCGGACTTCCCTGACGATGTAATCCGTGCAGTGGACCGCCAACATGGTTGGTCCCCCGTAATTGGAATGCAAGGTGTTCCAGATAAAAAACAAGCAGAACTGCATGCATTCAACAAGCGGCTAGCTAGCGCTACTTTCTTGGTAATTAACAACCAACGAGCGGCTAGGTAGCGCAGTAAAAGGAGCTGCCGCCACCCTCTATGGCGGCAGGGCCCACCTAGCCTTTCCATTCCGTTGTGAATCGATGCAGAGATGAAAAATCTGTTACACGGAAGCTGCCACCGTAGGCTGTGGCGGCAGGTGCCACATGTCGGCTGCTGGACCTGCCACCACAACGTACGTGGTCTGTTTTGTCAATACAGTTCAGATGTGGTCTTTTTTGGCAATTCGAAAGCATAATTGGTCTTATATGACAAAAATTTGAGGGAAAATGGATGTGCATGCCTATGGCTATGGGAGTGTGCTGGTGGCTTCGCCATGGCCGGAATGCATGGTGGCGTGGCTCGCAGCATGTACACGAGCGAAGAGCAGCAACCGACAGATCAAGGAGGGATGTTCCACTAGTAACATCAATGAGGAGATCTCTCACTTATGGTTTGTAGACGATAGTCTGTTATTCTTCAAGGCTGCGGGGGACCAAGCAGCTGTGGTCAAGGAAATTTTGTAGCGGTATGCTCTTAGTACGGGGCAGCTTATTAACCCGACCAAGTGTAGCATCTTGTTTGGAGATTCTTGTCCAAATGAAAGGAAAAATGAGGTCAGAGTTGTGTTGGATATTACTCAGGACCGTTTTGAGGGGAAATATCTGGGCTTGCCGGTCCCGGAAGGGCGGATGAATAAGGCTAAATTTGAGACCTTACAAGCCAAACTATGTAAAAAAAGTTGGTGGATTGGGGCGAGCGATGGATGTCTTGTGTGGCGAAAGAGGTTCTTATTAAATCAATTGCTATCCATTCCAACGTATGTTATGAGTGTCTTCAAGTTACCCTTTTTGGTATGTGATGATTTAAATCGATTGATCCGTGGCTATTCGTGGGTCGTAGAGAAGGGGGAATACAAGACTCACTGGATTGCATGGGATTAAATGTTACTCCCACAGAATCAAGGAGGATTGGGTTTTCGTGATACGCGTCTGTTTAACCAGGCTTTGCTGGCTAGGAAAGATTGGAGACTGATTGATAGACTGGACAGTCTGTGTGCAAGGCTTATGAAAGCAAAGTATTACCGGCGGGGGAGAGCTTATTGATACGGTTTTAACTGGTGCAGCGTCCCCGGTTTGGCGTGCCATCGAATATGGCCTTGAATTATTAAAGAAAGGGATAATATGGAGAATAGGAGATGGAGAAAGTGTTCGTGTTTGGAGGGACCCATGGCTGCCTAGAGGTGTTTCAAGACGTCCACTCTCTAAGAAAGGTGTGTGCAGATTTACGAGAATGGCACAATTCTTGTTACCGGATGGGTCATGGGATGAGGAAAGAGTAAGCCAACATTTTATACCAGTGGATGTGGATGTTATTCTCGGTCTACGACCATCTCACCAGTTGGAGAAAGACTTCATAGCATGGCATCCTACAAAGGATGGAGTGTGCACTGTTCGGAGTGCCTATCATCTTGCAGTCGAAGAGTACTTGAGAGAGCCGGTCTACCAGTACACGGCCAAAGGGTGATATAGGCCAATCTTAAATATGTTATGGAATATGGCGGTACCACAAAATATGAAAATTTGTGCCTGGAAAATGCTGAAAGAAGGGCTGCCAACACGACAACTAAAGAAGATCCCACACCTAAAACGAATGATGTGTGTGTCTGTTGTGGTACACAAGCCTAAGATGCTTTCCATGCGGTTATTGTATGCCCTCAACCGCAGGCGGTATGGGAAGCCATGAGAGAGGAATGGGAGCTACCGGAACGAGAAGATGTAATAAATAGCGGCCCAGGATGGTTGCTAGACCTCCTAGCACGTATTAATGAAAGGGAAAGGAGGAATGTCATCATGATTATATGGAGAAACTGGCAACTAAGGAATGACCAATTTCATGGCAAACTAGTTCCACCAGTACAGGCAACGAAGAGCTTCCTATCAAGCTACATGGGCTCATTAAATCAGATAAAGAGCATGGATGGTCGCGATCCTGTAAAGGGAAAGGGCATTGCTAATGCGAACCTTGATCAACATGTAAATGCAATACGGGATGCTAGTACCCCTGTCCCATGGCCTCCACCTATTGAGGGGAGTCTAGCAATTACAGTAGATGGCACATTTGGTGAATTAGAAAAGGATGCAGGAACATGCGTGGTTGTCCGGGACTCAGTTGGGGATCTTGTTCTTGCGTCCTGTAAATACATGCCAAGATGTGATGGCCCCCTTGAAGGTGTGCTCTATTCACGCAAGTATGCTGCAGGTCCGTTTATCATCCAAACAGACCGTTCCAATGTGATAAAATTGTTGAAGGATACAAAGCTGGATAGGTCTCGGCTAGGCCATCTCGTACAAGAGTTGAAATACTTGGTCTTTGAACAGCGGGAGCTGATTCTCATGAAGGTTGATAGAAGTCAGAATTGGGTTGCAAATTTCCTAGCTAAATTTTCGCACTCGGAGCATATAACCGACTTGTGGTTACAGGATGCCCCAAGAATCTCCTAAGCCTTTTGGCTATGGATTATAAACCTATTCATTAATCAATAAAACTCCCAATCTTTACGCAAAAAAAAAAACGAGGAGCTCCTAGGACTCCACATAGCACTATGTGGCTACAAGGTTGCACTAGTCGTGCAAATATTTTATTTCACAAACTAGCAGAGATGGTTTAGGGGGACTGGTTCAAATGTTTGATGGTCGTCTTAGTGTGATCTGGGGCTTATCTAAGCATTTTATTTGAAACTCAGCTAATCTCAGTTAGTGCATTAGACAACACTGCCCACTTCTAAAAAAATTTGTCAAGTGGGGTCTACGAAAATACCCCTTTCAAATTAACGTAGAGTGCCCCGCATTTTTTTTAAACGTAGAGTGATCTAGAAATATAACCAGCCTGCACAGCCCGAGATGAAAGCGTCAACGATTCAGCAGGTACACACATTATTCTTGATGCCTCACAAGCCCAGATGGTTATAGCAGAGCTGGAAAGCAGGGGATGCTAGACTACGATCCACCCCGACGAGCTTCCTTTGTATAGCAGTACTCTATCCTAGGGGATGCATGCAACTAGTAGAGCATCATATATACAACCTACCTAGTCTATTTGATTTATTTATCGCCATCACAATAGCTCTCCTACTTTGCGTACGTATATATATAAGCAGTGACGAGTGTGAATTGAGGGATTGCTTAGTTGCTATAGGGGAGAGTTTCAGGTGATACGGAGCCTTAGATGCTCCCATGATACGAGCTCTAGGAGTCGTTGGATCTGAGATCCAACGGCTCCCGGAAGGCTTTCGACATTTTGTGAAAAAGACCTTTTAAAGTCTAAAAATTGCAAACAAGTACGACAATCTTTCAGAACCTATTAGGAGCCGTTGGATCTGAGATCCAACGGACCAGAAGCTCGTATCATGGGAGCATCTAAGGCATGGCATCACATATTTTCCGTTGCTATAGTACTACTTTTTCCGTTGTACGTTATGTGAGCCAACATGCTTTGTTTTGAAATAAGGAAATAAAGTATTTGTGATCCACCTGCACTCTCTGCATGGAGAGATCGCAATCAATAAATCTACCTTGAAACCAAGTACTATTGTAGTTGGCAGAACCATCGTTTTTTACATAACAATGGGAGAAAGGTGGCCGTCCTTGACGAGATGAGGGTGTCAGCAACTCAGCATAGCCGAGGGCCCCCATGTGATGTAAAATGAAGGACCTGGTAGAAAGTGTGTTTTATCTCTAATAACTAGTACTCCTTCTGTAAACTAAAATATAAGGGCATTTAAAGCAACTTCAACGGGCCGATTCAAATGGACGGCGTTTTTGTCCACTTTTTGTCCGTTTGGATCGGCCGCCCGCCCGCCGTCCGTCCTTTTTTAGTTTTGGGTCGGCAGTGCGCCCAACGGGCCGACCCATTTCATGACTGCGCGCGTTTTAGATCATGTCGTCGCTCTGGTTTTGGCGCTCCAGCGCGCGGGAAAGGTTCGCGCGCGCCGCTGCCGCGTTATAAAGAAGGCGCTCCCTCCACACTCTGTCTGCCGCCCACTCTCGCCGCCTGGGCGCTTCGGATTTTTGCGGAGTCCGCGAGCGCCGCTCCGGCGCCTTCTCCTCCAAGATCTGGTTTCGCAAGAAACGTCTCATCCTCGGCACCATCGACACCGCAAAGGAGGCGGCCCCACGCGCACGACGCGGCGGCATGGCGCCTCCTGAGGCCTCGTCGGGATATGAATTTTCCTAACGTGTCGAGCCAACGGGCGCAGGATCTGGCGCCTCTCCCGCGGCTTTTCACCGACGAGGATCGTCGTGTCCACCGGAGGCGGCAGCATCGCCTTGCCATCGCGGAGAAGGACGTGGAAGCCTTGGTGGTGTGGCGCGGAGGCTTCCCGCAGGACATCGTCGACGAGCGCCAGTTCTACAAGCAAAGGAGGTTGGAGAGGGACACGAGGAGGAGGGAGCGAGCCGCCTATCGGGAGGACAAGCGTTCGCGGAAGCAGGCAACTCAATTGAAACTGGAGCTACGAGAAACGACGGGTTGGGACTTTGAAGACGAGGCGTATGCTGACGCCTACATTCAGACGTCGGAGGAGGACATTACCGAGTCGGAGTCAGAAAGCGACGAGTAGTGGTCTTTTCTTTTATCTGTGTACGCTAGAACTATCTATGTATCCATTTTTATCTGAAAAAATGGCCGGCGGCATCGGTGACGTAGCAGGCGGGCGAGGGTGTGAATCTAGTATGCCACCGACCAGCGGGCCCGGTGAGGAAAGAGGTTGAGCGCGCGCGGGTCCGTCTTGTGTCCGCGCCGACACAAATCAGCCTAAAAAATGGGTCGGGAATGGGTCGGCGGGCGGACGAAAGCGGACGCGCGTCCGTTTGGGTTGGCGCGTTGGGCCGGCCCTTTTGTCCGCGCCGACCCAAACGGACGGCCGCGGACGAAGTGGGTCGCCCCATTGGAGTTGCTCTTAGATCACTACTTTAGTACTCTAAGCACTCTTGTATTAATTTATAGAGAGAGTAATAATGTAAGTGCAATGAACAAGATCTCAACTAGTTCACGGAAATTTACATTCAAAATTTTGGGCGCAATGCAAGCACCCAAATACAATGCACACAAACATATGTCGCACAAAGCACAAACCCTTCCCATGCTCTTTTTGCTCTATCGGATCCTGTTGGGGATATAATTATGTACGTAAGCCGGCCAGGAAGGGCCAGGTTACGCAAAGAGAAGCCCATCTGAAGCACAAGACCAAGATGTGAAGATGGCGGTTCAGTAAAGGGTCTAAAGGCCCACAGACGATTTAGGGCCCATGGTGATAAGCCACCATGAGGGCGCAACTTGTATTGTAAGGTAAAAATAACTAGTCACCGAGCCGGACACTGTTTATGAGCCGGTCGGGACTCTGTAAGCCGTAGGGCGTCAACCCGTGTATATAAGGGGACGACCCGCTGGCGGCTTGGGGACAAGAAACAAGAGATCGAGAATCGAGCATAGCGTATCTCGCTCCCTGGTCATCGAAACCTCAAGCAATTCCAACCCAACTAGACGTAGGCCTTCCTTCACCGTAAGGGGCTGAACTAGTATAAACCTCACGTGTCTTTTGTCCCGATTAACCCCTTTAAGCTTCCTAGTTGCGATGGCTCCACGATCAAGTCCTTGCAAGAGGACATCTGCCGTGACAATTCCACGACAATTGGCGCCCACCGTGGGGCCAGCGCACGGTGGATTCGAGTTCTTGAAGGGCAGCTTCGAAGGGCTCAAGGGATACGCAGTTGGCCGGATGACCAAGAGTCATCGCAGCAAGATCTACATCGACGACGAAGGCTGGGGCCCCGACGCCGGTTCAATTGAGTACGGTTACCGGGTCCCCTTTGGCGGAATTCATGTCTTCATCGACCGAATTGGTGAGCCGGGCCCTGAGCCGGACAGCTGCACCGACCTCGTCGAGACGGCTCAGCGTGCGAAACCCGCCCGAGCTCAACCCGTCGTGAAGCGTGCCTTTGTGGGTTGCATCCATGGAGGTGAACTTTCTGAAGGATCTGAAGGTGATGGTGAGCCGGCTGTCTTCTCTGACGAAGATTCATCCGCCGGCTCAACAGATTCGTGGTATCAAGTTCAAGATGGCATGCTTGGGGGCTATTCCGATGGCAGCACTATTCCGGACCTCTCAGAGTCGCCAAACCAGGCAGGAGTCTTCATGGTTGGTACTCAACCCGGCCAAAATTCTACGGCTTCAGCGGCGATAACGTCCGGGTTAGGAGCAGTCGGGGCAGGAGGCTCCGTGCGCTCACCGGCTCAGGTGCTGATGGATCTCATGGATAAACTTACGGCTTTGTTAACTGTTACAGTCATCCCTGTGAACCAATCTGAGCATGAGGCTGAGGTGGCACAGGTACGCGACGAGATCGCCCAAGTCAAAGAAACCTTAGCAGCTGAGGACGCTAGATTAGCAGCAGAGCGGGCGGCTTTGGACGTACGGGCGCAGCAACTTCGGGCAGAGGCCTTGCAGCTCACGTTGAGCCTGAACGCATCTAATGAGGTAATGAGGAGGAGACATCAGAAAACTCAGTCCCGTTTACCCCAGAATTATGATCCTCGGAATCTCTTTGCTACACCCGGGGCCGGCCCAAGTAACCCGCCAGGTGCGAATCAGCTTATTACATCCGGAGCGGGAGGTCCAGTCCGGCCTCAGGGGATGGCACCGCCTCATGGCAATATGGCACCACCCAATTACGTACCAATACCGCAGGGTCACTTCTCCAACCCCATGGAGAACTTAATCGTAGCATCAACACGTTTGGCGGCTCTCCCGGTAGATGGGGATGATCCGACAACGGTGGAAACCCGGAAGATCAGAGAACTTGTCCAAACAGCCCTGGCTCAGCAAGAAACCTACTCCTACAGCCGGGATAGGATTCACTCGAATCCTCCGCCCTGGTTAGCTCCGCCTCGTCAAAATCGGAGCCCGAGTTACAGTAGACACATGGAGTCAGAGGACTTGTCAAGTAACGCTCAGCGCCGGAACCAGCCTGGCGAGTATAACCCGGTTCAGGATCGGATACGTCAGGAGGACGAGCGGGCGGCTCAGCTGGTGGCTCCACTAGCAGCCCAACAGAACTCACCGGCTTACCCGATGACTTCCGTTGAAGCGGGAGTTGCTACTAGAACCGGAGGAGTTCCTTGTCTGGTACCGGCTCTACGTAATGTACGTCTGCCCAAGGATTTCAAGGGGCCTCGGAAGGTGCCGAATTATACGGCTGACTTACAGCCTAGGGCATGGATTGAAAGTTATGAGATGGCTATGGAGCTGCTAGAGGTTAGTGATGAGGCAATGGCTAAATATTTCACCATGATGCTGGACGGAACGGCCCGTTCTTGGTTAAAGGGTTTGCCACCCAACTCCATTAGTTCATGGGCGGAGCTAAAAGCCCGTTTCATCCAGAACTTCAAAGATACTTGCAAGCAGTCTATGTCAATTGTAGATCTGACAAATTGTAAGCAGGAAGAAGATGAATCTACGACTCATTGGGTGCGCCGGGTCAAGGATATAATACATTCGTCTGACAAGATGGATGCCAGCTCAGTAGTTCTCATGCTGGAGAAGAATTGCCGCTTTGAGCCTCTGAGACAGAAGCTGGGGCGCCTTAAGCGTGATTGCAACGATATGGGGACGCTGATGGCGGCTTTAGTAAAGTATGCCGATTCTGATAGTACCAAGGATCCCGCGTCTGATGAGGAAAAGACAGGGAAGGGAAAGAAGAACGGTAATGGAAAGGGTTAGCAGCATAACCCGGCAAGCCAAGGAGGCAATAAGCGCAAGGCGGACAGTAACCCGGAATTTCTGGCCAATGCACAGAGTAACAATCAGAAGCGCAAAGGAAAGCCACCCCGGTTTGGTGGGTCAGGTCCGTCTCTCGAGCAGCTACTCAATGAACCCTGCCCGAAACATGGCACCCCGGAACGACCAGCGACTCATTTATGGAAGGATTGCGCAATCATGAAAGCTTTCAAGAATTCTAACACATTTGATGGCAATCAAGGCCCAGGCGGCGGTTCAGGAGCCGGTGGCTTTCATGGACCGGGCGGTGGTTCAGGATCCGGTTTTCAGGGAAACCAGGGCGGTTATAATCAACAATAGTCTGGTCAAAGAGGTCAGCAGCAGCAGCAGTCGGGTTATCAGAGCCATCCAAAACAGTTAAGCAGTGCGCAATATCACGTGTTCACCACAAGTTTGTGTAAACGTGATCAGAAAGTTCATAAGAGGGCTGTGAATTCTGTTGAACCGGCAGTCTCTCGTTATTTGAGGTGGTCGGAACAGCCTATTGTCTGGAGCAGGGAGGATCACCCTCCCCGGGTTGATAATCCGGGTCAACTGGCCCTAGTGGTGGCACCGCAAGTTGGTGGTTATAAGTTTACCAAAGTACTCATCACTGGAAGTGTGTATTTGGTGTGCCTACAGGCAAACTTTTGGGATTCTTGGTCTCAAACAGGGGCATCGAGGCTAATCCGGAGAATATTAAGGCAATCACTTCTTGGGCTAAACCAGCATGTATTAATGATGTTCAGCGATTGGCAGGTCGTGTTGCCGCTTTGAGCCGGTTCATAAGCCGGTTAGGTGAGAAGGCGCTACCGCTGTACCAATTAATGAAGAAGGCAGACACCTTTGTCTGGAGTGATGCCGCTAATGCTGCTTTTGAGGATTTGAAGAGGCAGTTATCTGAGCTGCCGGTTCTTGCGGCTCCCATTGACAAAGAGCCTTTGCTGTTATATGTGGCTGCTAATTCACGAGCCGTCAGTGTGGCGATTGTGGTAGAGCGCAAGGAGGCTGGTAAGAAACATCCGGTTCAACGGCCGGTTTATTATGTCAGTGAGGTACTCATCGAGTCAAAGCAAAGATATCCTCATTGGCAGAAACTTGTTTACGGGGTGTTCATGGCAAGCCGGAAGCTGAAGCAATACTTCCAAGGTCACCCTATCACTGTGGTAAGTTCTGCCCCCTTGTGAGACATTATTCAGAATAGAGAAGCTACAGGACGAGTCGCCAAATGGGCCATCGAGCTCGGGCCTCATGGTCTGAAGTACGCGCCGCGCACTGCCATTAAGTCTCAAGCTTTGGTAGATTTCATCAATGACTGGATAGAGCTACAGGCACCTGAGAAGAAGCCCGATAAAACTTATTGGATTATTCACTTTGATGGGTCCAGACAGTTGGAAGGCTCGGGGGCTGGAGTTGTATTAACTTCCCCTCGAGGTGAAATTTTTTTTGTGTGCTCCGGCTTATGTTTCCTTGCACTGACAATGCAGCTGAGTATGAGGCCCTGCTCCATGGTCTTCGGATGGCCAAAGAGATGAACTTGAGCCGGGTAAGATGCTTAGGAGACTCAGACCTTGTGGCTCAACAGGTGTCAGGCAAGTGGGACTCTAAAGATCCCCTCATGGCGGCTTACCGTCGTGAAGTCGATGCTGTGGCTGGATATTTCAAGGGTTACGTAGTGGAACACATTGATCGAAGGAAGAATGAGGCGGCGGATGCCTTAAGCCGGCTGGGGTCTCAGCGTAAGCCGGTGCCGCCTAACACATTTCTTGATGTTTTGCATAATCCTTCTGTTAAGTTACCTACAGAAGAAGATCTGGCAATACCAGACCCGGAGGCACAGCTGGTGGCGGCTCTCCACGTTACCCCGGATTGGACAGTGCCTTATCTGGCTTACATGACCTGGGGAGAGTTGCCGGAAGTCGAGACCTTGGCAAGACAAATCGTCCGGCGGTCCAAGTCCATGACACTTGTCAATGGCGAGTTACATCATTACAGGGTCACTAGAGTGATTCAACATTGCGTGTCACCTGCAGAGGGTCAGGAGATCCTTCGTGAAATTCATGAAGGTGATTGTGGTCATCACGCCGGCTCAAAATCTCTTGTGGCCAAAGCCTTCCGTCATGGTTTTTATTGGCTGACGGCTCATGCTGATGCGGAAGACCTGGTTAGTAAATGTGACGGATGTCAGAAATTCTCACGACGAGCCCATGTGTCGGCTCAAGAATTGAGGATGATTCTAATTACCTGGCCGTTTGCAGTCTGGGGGCTTGATATGGTCGGGCCTTTCAAGAGATCTAAGGATAAAAAGACTCACCTCTTGGTGGCGGTTGACAAGTTCACAAAGTGGATGGAGGCGGAGCCAGTCAGTAAGTGTGATGCAGCCACAGCAGTCCAGTTTATGAAAAAGGTGATTTTTCGCTTTGGTTTTCCACACAGCATCATAACTGATAATGGTACCAACCTTTCCAAAGGAGCTATGGAAGAGTTCTGTCAACGAGAGCATATCCGGCTCGACGTTTCAGCTATAGCTCACCCTCAATCAAATGGTCAAGCAGAACGAGCCAATCAAGAAATCTTGAAGGGTATCAAGCCCCGGCTCTTGGTCCCTTTACAACGGACGCCGGGTTGTTGGGTGGAGGAGTTACCTTCTATACTCTAGAGCATCAATACTACACCTAACAGATCTACGGGTTACACGCCTTTCTTTATGGTGTATGGAGCAGAGGCGGTCCTGCCAAGTGACATCTGTCACGATTCACCCGGTGTGGTGGCTTATGTTGAGGAAGACAATGAAAAGGCTCGGCAAGATGCACTTGACCTGTTGGATGAAGAGCGAGACTTGGCAATAGCCCGCTCGGCGATTTACCAGCAAGACCTGCGTCGCTACCACAGCCGCCGGGTTAAGCCCAGAACCTTTCAGGAAGGCGACTTAGTGCTCCGACTCATCCAGGATCAATCTAACATGCACAAGCTATCCCCTCCTTGGGAAGGACCCTTTGTGGTCAGCAAGAATCTGAACAATGGATCATACTACCTTATCGACGTTCGAGAGCACAAAGACTCACGTAAGTCGGAGGAGGAGACCCGTCGGCCGTGGAATATCGCTCATCTTCGGCCTTATTATACTTGAGCCGTCGGCTCTAATGTGTATATACTTATACTATGTATATTATATAAAGTAATAAAGCAGGACCTCTGTCCTTTTTTCCACTCCCAAAAAGGTTTATGTGTTTTTCCTTGTCAGGTGGTGGAGATAACCAAGGAGAAGCGGATTATATCTGAATCCGGCTTTCCTTTGGTCCGGCTTATGATCATATCTGAATCTAGCCGTTGATCACTTGGGGGCTTCCTGTTCAAACATAGGTCGTATTCGAACCAAAGAGAACATAGCCGTCGATATCCTCTTGATCGGCATACTGCTAAACCCACTTGGGGGCTTCTTGATCATATCTGAATCATAGCTTAACTCCTTTTGGGTCTGACGTGGATCGTATTCGAATCAGCGTCATTAAACAAATCTTATGGTCACTTGGGGGCTTCCTGTTCAAACATAGGTCGTATTCGAACCAAAGAGAACATAGCTGTCGATACCCACTTGATTGGCATCGCCACAACCACTGGGGGCTAACAGATCGTATCCGAATCTTAGCTCAACCCCTTTAGAACGGGTCACTAATCGTATTCGAATCAGAAACCCTTGAACTTTGTTCACCATATCTTACAAGTGCCAACATTAGGTATCTTGTGACCCTCTTGAAGATACAATGGAATATATTACAATCTTCCAGAATTAATGTTAGTTACATCAGGTTGTTAAGAACCAGGTGAACTTATATGTGCCAATTTTCAGGAGTTAAGTTTACCCTCAGGGGTTGGTTTATATAAGCCGGAAAAAACAACTGTGAACACTACAGGGCAATGCAAGGTATTTTTTCCAAAGGACATAACAGATCATACAAACTACAAAGAGAATAATGGCGGCAGCTTATACAAGTATTAAGGGCCATAAGCATGCGCAAGGGCATAGCAAAACTCAAGGTATCTTCTACTTTGTTACAAGACTCCCCGAGTCTGAATGATGCATTGTTTTTCTATGATGACATAAGCAGGTGGCGCCTGACAAGCTACTCTTGGGGTTGACTTGAAGCCCCTGGGTTATCCTTCTCCGTCTCTCCGCCGGCTTCTTTGTCCTGGAAGGATGATGAGGCCCAGTCAATGCCACTCAAGGCTTCAAACTCAGCTTCATCATCTATTAAACCGGTTGGGTCGACTTCAGGAGCAAAGGTGTGCTTACGGGTTGGAGGGATCAAGCTGACATCGTCGTAATGCGGCATGGGGATTCTCCGATTCTCCTTGTCATAACCCGGCTGACACTTGGTGAGGTCAGTATCGTTCCCAATAAGAGTAGCCACCGGACGTATATCCTTCACACAGGCGGTGAAATCCTTATCATTAAACACGGTGCCATCTTCCTTTAAACTGGGGTACCCAAGAGCAATATCAGCGGGGTCTAGTTCTGGAAGCCACGCCTTGGCCCGGTTCAATGCGTCTATAGCTCCGGCTCTTGCAGATGCTCGTCTTAACTCTTGGATTCACTGAGGTAGCACAGCAAGCCGCTTCAGCACATCCTGCAGGAGATAAGGAACATCGTTTGATAAAGCCACAATGGCCAGAGCACGTTGTGACCCGGTGTAGAGTTGTTCCACCAGAGTATAAACCGCCTTCAGCTTGATCACCATGTTCTGCTTAAGATTTGTGCTCCGGGGGCCTGCGTTATTAAGCATAAGATGAGTCAGAGGGGACAACTGAAATGGTCATTCAAGGAGTTTTACAGTGTTTAAGGTTTGAGTAAGTCACTCACCGAAGATTGCTGAAACCATTCGAGATATCTGGTGCTTTAAGTCGGACAGTTCGGCTGTTGCTTCCGCAAGCGATGCCTCTGCTGTCTCGGCCCGGGTCACCAGTGCGGCCTTTTCATCAGCCCAAATTTTCTTCTCCGATTCAAAATTTTGCTTCAACTTCTCTTGTTCAGAGACGCTGAATTCAAATTTGGAGTTGGCCTTTTCAATTTCATTTTCCTGGGTTGCCAGGCGATTCTTCAAATCAGCAATCTCCGATTCAAATTTACTTATGGTGGCCTGCATTGCACCGGATAGTAGTAAAAGTTACGGTAAGTACTATAAAGTCCCAAGCACTTTGTAAGCAAAGATACTTGACACTTGGGGGCTAATGTATATCAAAGCTTTCTAAATTATTAAGCCGGTGCTAAATATTAAGTCCCAAATACCTTGCAAGCAAAGATTTTTGGCACTTGGGGGCTAATGTATATCGCAAGTTAAAGGTATTGTGTTACATCCGGTTCAATTATTTTTTCTTTAAGCCGGGCAAGTAGCTCTAACAATTTTTCTAAGTCTACAGCATATTTATTCATAAGCCATAGACTTGGGGGCTGGTATAGTAAGTGTGATGGAAAGTAAGCTAGCATAAGTCATACCTCAGATTTTTGCTGTATCTGCTTCACCATATCAATTTTCAGGTCACGGCTGCTTTGTACTTGATTGATATAGCCGGAGACAATCTCTCCAATACTCAAATGAGTATAGTCAGCGACGTTCAGCTTGGCCTTCCGGCGTTCCACCAATTCCTCTTTAGAACACTTGGCAAGTATAGACGGTTGTGCCGGCTCAACAAACTGAGTCTTGAGAATTTCAACTTCCTGATCGTTTGCCTTGGCGGGGCTAGGAGCCTCCGGGTTACCAGAATCGTTGAAGGTTTGTTCAGTAGGCGGGTCAGAGGAAGATATAGGAACATCATGAGACGGTTGACGCGGCAGCTCGTGAGAAGAGGAGAAAGGAGGTGCGAGGAAGAAGACGACTGAGGAAGGAGAATGGAAAGGACCTAGGTTGTGCCTATTTATAAGGAAGGACCGACCAAGACGGTGCAAAAAACGAGGAGACCAAAGCATCATTATCCAGCGGCCCCGACGCCTTGATTCTCGGGATGGTCAGTAAATGCAAAGATTCGTTGGAGGACATGATGGATTAAAATATGAAATTTATTGAAGATGACGTCACGGAGATTTGACCCAGATCCAGATGATGATGTCACGGCGGGTTAGAATTTCCGCACAAACAGAGGACTAAGGGCTAGTTTATAAGGTTTTTTAAGATTGACATGAACCGGTTCAAATCAATCTGGGGCCTAATGTTGGGGATATAATTATGTACGTAAGCCGACCAGGTGGGGCCAGGTTACGCAAAGAGAAGCCCATCTGAAACCCAAGACCAAGATGTGAAGATAGCGGTTCAGTAAAGGGTCTAAAGGCCCACAGACGATTTAGGGCCCATGGTGATAAGCCACCATGAGGGCGCAACTTGTATTGTAAGGTAAAAATAACTAGTCACCGAGCCGGACACTGTTTATGAGCCGGCCGGGACTCTGTAAGTCGTAGGGCGTCAACCCGTGTATATAAGGGGACGACCCGCTGGCGGCTTGGGGACAAGAAACAAGAGATCGAGAATCGGGCATAGCGTATCTCGCTCCTTGGTCATCGAAATCTCAAGCAATTCCAACCCAACTAGACGTAGGCCTTCCTTCACCGTAAGGGGCTGAACTAGTATAAACCTCACGTGTCCTTTGTCCCGATTAACCCCTTTAAGCTTCCTAGTTGCGATGGCTCCACGATCAAGTCCTTGCAAGAGGACATCTGCCGTGACAATTCCACGACAGATCCCATTCCTATTGACATCGAAACCACATCTTACATTTGACATTGAAACCACATCTTACTTTTTTTTACCAGCACCACCGATAATAATAACTATGGGCGATACCCTCCTCCTCGTGCTAACCCAGGACGTTTATCTTTGTTTTTGTAAATAATCGATCTCCATTATCATTTTTATTCTTCAATTTAATCATGAAATGTACAACAGAAGACTCATGAAGTAACATGTACAAATCATGGCGTCCAAAACATTTCAGAGATGATATTATAAACAATACTAAATTCACAGTGTAGACAAAAGTAAGTTGAAATTATAGTACAAAAACATACAAATTATCATTTACTTCTAATGAGTTTATGAATAACCATTAGTCAACAATGTGTTGCGTTTGAGTATAAAAAATCCATAATTGCTCATATTAAATTAATATACATCAACCTTTCTCAAGCAAACTGATGCAAATTTGCTAAGATCGTCACATGTGAAGCAAAGTGGAGATTTTATTTCTTTCTGTTATACATCTGATCATGTGCATGTGACGACCACACCGGTGCTGCCAAGTGAAGAAACGATGATTCAATGTCTTGTTAGGCATAGATGGATCACTTAACTATCATATGTATGCAAACTCATAGATAGATCCGAAAAGGCTCCAAGATGAACGTACATAGTATATTTTTCTTGTTAATTAATCAGAAGGGAGAAGGAAGGAATGATAGAGTGGTGTACAAAATAAATATTTTGGTAGAGGAAAAGCTACCGCCCTGATTTGAATTAATCAAGCCCTTACATTCATCAATATACAACACAACACCCCACCACATATAAAAAGGAAGAAAAAAAACGACACGATACAATGGTGCCGAGGAACAACCACACACCCTAGAAAACAACAAGCCAATATCACAACCACACACCCTAGAAAACAACAAGCCAATATCGTTTGTTAGAGCGGCACCACTTGTGGTCTCCTGGGTTCTCATTCGCGATCAAGCAACCAAAACTAAGAACGAAGCCAACTGGAGAAGGGGACAAGCCAGTATGGGAGGCCATGCCATTGCCATCACCTAGACGTCAACAAACACAACACCATCCAGCTCCATCGCCGAAAGGAACCACCTGCTCCTCGCCCTAGATCGGAAGGGCGTCGTACCGTGGGACGATGACTGCGCTCACCACCCTAGAGCCTAGATGGAAACTGATGCTGAGGTCACATAGTGAGGACTTCGAGCATCAAACTCAACTTGCACACCCTGAGAGGACTACCGTCGAGGCTACGAATCCGTCAACATGAA
>NC_041390.1:57354177-57377367 GCF_002162155.2 Triticum dicoccoides | reverse complement strand
ACCACCAATATGTACGGACCTTGTTCATGTTCAGGTAGGGACGTTTTGTAGATCCTTGAGCCGAGCAAACTTAGAGGTTGTGAATATGAATCAGATTGGCCGATGCTTTCCATGCATGCTATGAGCAGTCCCTATTGGGAAAACAATCCCAGCTTTTTAGTCACGATTTGACAAAAATATTTGAGATTTGAATGTGTAGTGCATGAATTGGAGACATGATTTCCTACTCCAGTTGTGTCGTCAGACTGAATGCGAAGGTGCATGAAAACTGAAGGGCTCCTCGAACCCTAAATCCTGACCCAAAACCGTAAACCTAAACCCTAAAACTTTTGATCTAGTATGATGTCAAAAAAATTCAGATTAATTTATTTTGTTTTCAATTTTTCTAACTGTTCATCTGGGTGCACCTACACCCGGGAGCAGCCAGACCTTTCTACATGAATTGTTTCACCTCTACAATGAGCATAAACATGCTGTCAACGTTTTCTTATTCAGTTCCCGCAAAAAAAATAATGTTTCTTATTCAAAATTCGTGCTACATGACAAGTAATTAAGAATTGCACATTGTTCAGTAATTATGATATATAACTCAGTACATGCAAAAATTGATGCTTTATCTGATCACTGTAGAATGCTATCGAATTCAACTGCAAAAGTAGACAACTATATATTGAATTGACACACATGCCAGCAAGATACACATGTCCAACGGAGAGGCGCGAAGCTACTGCAGCAAGGAGCATGTACCCAGGGGAGCACATGCTTGCAACATTATGGTTAAGGTTTGTATGCATTTATGGATGATGCACATAGTTTTTAAAAAAAACTGGTGATGTACATAGCTGCAAATGCAAAGAAGTTTAGAAAGCAAATGATGATATTGGTATATAACACTGAGGTGTTGAGGAAGTAAATATATATGCATGTCGTCTGTAACAGAACACAAACTATGTAGAGCTAAATCATAATTAATTGAGACTAATCCGTCAAAATAATGCCTGAGTAGTAATGACAACGAATAGATCCAAGTCTGAACTAATTAATTCTAAAACAGTATTGTTCATACTGAGATGATTTTAACGATGACTTCATGTTATGGGCATAGTTATTTCTTTGTTATCCCTTTCATGGTCAAGAGGTTTTTTTGAAAAGCTTCAAAATCGAGGGTTCAATATCCGTGAGATAAATGCATTGAGCCCTAGTAATAAAGAGCTGATTCTAGGGGAAGCCAGGATTTCACTTGTCAGTCATCCATCTGGCTGGAGTAGTTAACCTTCAATATGCCGTTGGAAAATATGCACAAGCATTAGTTCTTGCCTTTCAGCGGGTCAAAAAGTATCTGGTTCACATGTTGCCTCACTCAGTGTTACAATTGATTAATGTTTTTCTTTGGATCAAATAGTGTATTCCCATAAATGATCGGCATTACAAGGGAGCACCAAAACAACCAATGATGATCAACTTTATCTGCACCCATTTTTCTTTTATTTTTTTAGAAAAGAAAGACCGGTTGGCACTAGGCAGCTAATTTTTTTTAGCTATGCAGAGGAGCTCAGCAGGATGCCCCGACGTGCATCGATTTATGAGCTCGGCGTGCAGACCCGCGTGTGGTGGCGCCGTGGGTAGGCTGCTAGACCTGCTGGAGTTGTCGTCTGTTGTGCTAGTTGAGGCGATGCGCCGGCACAGATCTGGTCCTTCGTGCTGATGGTGGCCTCCGTGGCCATGGCTTGGGTGCCCGCTTGGGCTGGGTCGCAAGGCATGGCCGTCGTGGCCGGAACACATCGGACTGCAGCATGGCCTGAAGCCGATCGAGTTCATGTTCGGCAGGTAGATGATGTCACAAGGGATGCCTTGTCGCACCAGAGCCGGGCGTCCAGGGTTGCTGTGCCTGTGCACACCCGATGTACTGAATCTCTCATTCGCGCCCACAATGCAAGCAAAAGGTAGCTCTTGCGTACCAGTTATTGAATTTGGCTGTCATATATATTCCCAGTGTCACCCAAGCCTAAACTCATGCCCGAAAATAAGCAGACCAATTTGATTTAGGACGAGAAATAAAATAACGTGTGTAGCATGCACGGTAGCATTGTGTGACTACAAAATGCAAGTCCACTTAACATATGGCTCATATTTATAGCCAGTGTTGGTCTTGAGTAGTTCAGAGTTCCTCGCGACTTAAAGCTTCCAGGCCGCAAAAATCCTGAAGTTTTCACGACTTCAATCTATTGTCTTTGTTCTCATGGTGTTGCTCTCATAAATGTGAGGGATTGAGATCCTGCACTTACGAAGCACCTGTGATGACGCTCAAGGTTATAAAAGTGGTGACCATGTATACCTGGGGACTCCTATTTGCCAGTTAACTTTTTTTTTTTTTAGAAAAGGAGGATGACCCCCGGCCTCTGCATCTGGGAGATGCATACGGCCACTTTATTGATTATTCTCGAGGACCGTACAAAGTGTTACAACAATGTGTCTGAATCCACCATCTTGGCAACATATGCCGCTACTCCTATCCAAAATGATTAGGGGGTGCTAGCTGGACCACTACCCAAACCACTCACCAAGCCTAACATCAAAAGCCGGAAGCCGAAACTCATTCGGAAGCCCCAGCCGAGCCACATACCGGGTCTGGGGCACAATCCGGTCAGACGCACTCGTGTGTCGTCGCCGCCATCTTCCACATGTCCGTCTTCAGATCATATTGAGGTTTCTACCTTGTCTGGCCACTCTGCCATCGACGTCACCATGACGCCAGACAGCTTCCTCCTCCTGCATGAGTCCATCTCCGCGCATCAGACGCCGAGTCTCCACAGCACCATGCCGCCGAGATCCGCCACCATCAATGTGAAAGATGAAGCACCGCTCCACCAAAGTCGCCGTCCTCTAGTCCCTCGAGCCGTGTGCACCTCCAAGAATGATGCCCCCAGGGGGGAAACGACACCAGAGAGCCGCCGTCATCCGATCTACTGATCTAGGGTTTCCCCCGGAGGTAGCAGAGAGTGGCCTTGAACTTCTCCATGACGATGCCTTCAGGAAGGGAACGATGCAGACAGCGTCGCCATCGCCGGCCTAGGCAATAGCCAAAAGCAGGTTTTCACCCAGATCTGATCGAAGACCTCCATCTCTCGTACACGGATCGCCGTCCGAGAAAGCCGCCGACGAGCAGACGCCGGAGCAGTCCCGCCGCCGCTGCGCGCAGACCGGCCGACCATGTGGTTGCAGCCACGCCGTTGCAATCCACCTCTATGCAGCCACCCCGCGACGCCCGCTACCGCCAGGGACCAAATCCACGCGGATCTAGACGAAGGCGTGCCGGCCCGCCACCGCCCGATCTGACCCGCCGCAGCCGCCGCGCCGCGGCCGCCCACCAGGTCGCCGCCAAGGCAGGCCACCCCGACGGAGCGCCGCCGCGCCGCTAGCCCCCGCCATAGGCTAGCGCCCCCGCTCGGAAAGCCGTCCCGCGCCGGCCATGACCATGGGCGGAGGGGAAAGGAAGACCCCGCCGCCGCCCCGGCCGGCCTGGCTTCGCTCGGCGGCGCCACCGGGCGGCGGCGAGGGAGGTGAGCAGAGGAGGGAGGAGAGAGGCGGCGGCCGGGATGGGTTCCCCTCGGGGCGCCCACGGGAGCGCCGCGAGAGGTTAGGTTAGGTTAGGTTAGGTCCTTTAACATAAGTCGGTTTTATGTTTCAATCAATTTAGAATGAATGCCTACCGCTGTTGGATCCATAAGAAGCGGTCGGATGCTTTTCTTCATCCACATTCTAGCAATTTGTATCCAGGACTCGTCTAAATTGCATTCAAAACAAAATTTTGTTACATTGTGTATCTCTTTGGTCAAATGTGATTTCTTCCTGTGATGACACTCAAGGCTATAAAAGTGGTGACATGTATACCTGGAACGCCAATTTGCCAGTTAGCTGAGTCAGTTTTCAGTTTCAGTCGATTTAGAAGGAATGCCTACCAGCCGTTGGATCCAAAAGAAGCGGTCGGACGCTTTTCTTCAACCACATTCTGGCAATTTGTATCGGGGACTTATCTAAACTGCATTCAAAATAAAAATTTGTTACACTGTTTATCTCTTTGGTTAGATGTGACTTCCTTTTTTTGCGGGAAAAACTTCTGATCTATTCCTCTTGAATCATGGTAGTACAAGAATACTAGAAATAATAAAAACTACATCCAGATCCGTAGACAACCTAGCGAGGACTACAAGCACCGAAGCGAGCCGAAGGCGTGCCACTGTGATCGCCTCTCCCTCCCCGGAGCCGAGCAGACCTTGTTGTAGTAGACAGTCGGAAAGTCATTGTGCTAAGGCCCCATATAACGAACGTAGCAGAACAGCAACCGCCGTCGATGAAGAATGTAGATCAGAAGGATCCAACCTAGAGACACACGAATATAGACGAACGACTAATAGATCTGAGCAAATCCACCAAAGACATATCAGCCGGAGACACACCTCCACATGTCCACCGACGATGCTAGACGCATCACCGGAATGGGGCCTAGGCGGGGAGAACTTTATTCCATCTTTAGGGAGCCGCCACCATCTTGTCTTCTGGAGCAGGACAATAACCCTAACAAAGCTCAAAAAAGATCTAAAAATGGAGCCCTCCCATCGACAAGGGCCGGGATCCACTCCACCCCCATGGCCCTAAGGCCACCGAAGATGGAGCGGACCGACGATGGCAACGACAGGAGGTAGAGGAACCCTAGCTTTTTGGGAGGCGGTGTCTGGCTATGATGTGATTTCTTCCTACTGCAATCCTCCAATGCCGACCTGACTGTGTGCCTCCTCCCTCCCCCCTCCCGGCAGCAGACGGCGTACCATGTGTGCCTCGTCGCACTGTCCTCCTATCTCATATGAATTTGTTTTTACAGCGATTGAGGAATAACGTTCGGTGCACGGGTATACCAATACATGGTTCTTGTGCTCTCCAACATGAGATAGTTGTTGCATATCCTTGTATAATAAATGTCATTCCAAAATGTTGATGGACCTGCATTTTATTGATGGGTCAAAGTGCTCTTGCTATAAAAAACGAGTTTACTCAGTCTATAAGGAAAACTAGGCCAGAAATCACACAATTGCTTGATTAATTAAGGAACAATCAAGTAAAAACCCCGGCCATTAGCAAAAGAAAAGAAAAAACAAAGCGCAAATGGCCAACTCAACCTCCACCACCTACTCACCCGCTACTTAGAGAGAAGGAAGCGAGATCTTCGGAGATGCCTCCAAGAAAAATGATGCCCGGTGCCGTCATTGACCCCCTCGATCAATAAAATTTTCACTTAGAAACCGCCCATGACTCCCGCCGAGACCTGGCAAGGGGTCTGACCCCACCAACAACCACCATGCAAGCCTAAGAAGCGACAAACCACGACCTAGTGGAGAGGAGGAACCCTTCATTGATGACTCCCAATGGAAATGCGCCACCATGATACGTCCATTTTGCATCATGCTTTTATATCAATATTTATTGCATTATGGGCTGTTATTACACATTATGTCACAATACTTATGCCTATTTTCTCTTATTTTATAAGGTTTACATAAAGAAGGAGAATGCCGGCAGCTGGGATTCTGGCTGGAAAAGGAGCAAATATTAGAGACCTATTCTGCACAGCTCCAAAAGTCCTGAAACTTCATGGATGATGTTTTCCAAATATATAAAAAAACATTGAGCGCAAGAACTTCACCAGGGGGGCCACACCCTGCCCATGAGGGTGGGGGGCGCGCCTCCTACCTCGTGGGCCCCCTGGTGGCCCTCCGGTGACCATCTTTTGCTATATGGACTCTTTCGATGAAAAAAATAATCATAAGCCATCTTCTCGGACGAAACTCCGCCGCCACGAGGTGGAACCTTGGCGGAGCCAATCTAGGGTTCTGGCGGGGCTGTTCTGCCAGGGAAACTTCCCTTCCGGAGGGGGAAATCATCGTCATCGTCATCACCAACGCTCCTCTCATCGGGAGAGGGCAATCTCCATCAACATCTTTATCAGCACCATCTCATCTCAAAACCCTAGTTCATCTCTTGTATCCAATTCTTGTCTCCAAGTCCGGGATTGGTGCTAGTAGGTTGCTAGTAGTGTTAATTACTCCTTGTAGTTGATGCTAGTTGGTTTAATTGGTGGAAGATCATATGTTCAGATCCTATATGCATATTAATACCCCTCTGATTATGAACATGTTTATGCTTTGTGAGTAGTTACTTTTGTTCCCGAGGACATGGGAGAAGTTTTGCTATTAGTAGTCATGTGAATTTGGTATTCGTTCGATATTTTGATGAGATGTATGTTGTCTCTCCTCTAGTGGTGTTATGTGAACATCAACTACATGACACTTCACCATTGTTTGGGCCTAGAGGAAGGCATTGGGAAGTAATAAGTAGATCATGGGTTGCTAGAGTGACAGAAGATTAAACCCTAGTTTATGCGTTGCTTCGTAAGGGGCTGATTTGGATCCATTTGTTTCATGCTATGGTTAGGTTTACCTTAATACTTTTGTTGTATTTGCGGATGCTTGCAATAGAGATTAATCATAAGTGGGATGCTTGTCCAAGTAAGGGCAGCACCCAAGCACCGGTCCACCCACATACCAAATTATCAAAATACCAAACGTGAATCATATGAACGTGATGAAAACTAGCTTGACGATATTCCCATGTGTCCTCGGGAGCGCTTTACATCATATAAGAGTTTGTCCAGGCTTGTCCTTTGCTACAAAAGGATTGGGCCACCTTGCTGCACTTTATTTACTTTTGTTACTTGTTGCTCGTTACAAATTATCCTATCACAAAACTATCTGTTACCACTTATTTTAGTACTTGCAGAGAATACCTTGCTGGAAACCGCTTATCATTTCCTTCTGCTCCTCGTTGGGTTCGACACTCTTACTTATCGGAAGGACTACGATAGATCCCCTATACTTGTGGGTCATCACACCACACCATCATCACCAGTAACCGATCCCCATTGCAAGTAAAGCCTTCGACCAGAGCCATTCACCCATCCACCTCACCGAGCCCCAAGGAAGGGGCCAAACCATTGTTAGTGGCAGACCATGGCCGCTGAATCCAATAGCACGCCACCGGTCGAGCATCCATAGCACCAAGGAGACAAAAAAGGCGACACATATCCACCAAGTATCTTTTTTCAAGGGTACGCCAAAAGCGCACCATAGCTTTATAGAAGAGAGAACGTTATTTAGAAGAGATTACATGGTAGGTAAATGGCTCTCAAAAGATGCCTCCACCGTACCCTCCATTCATCCTAACTCTACCCTACTACTCACACCACATAGTTACTCCGGTGGCTCCTGCTCTAGACAACAGTTCTAATTCTTGCCAAATCAAATCTACGGTTCCTCCTACATTCTTTAAGTCATTCCTCCCGAAGACCCTCCCATTGCGTTGCTCCCAAATGTTCCAGCAAATCGACGTGACCACCGAATCAAAACCCTATCGCTGCCTCTTCGGCATAAGCTTCCTCGTGGTATACCACCAGTCATCAATTGTGGAATGTTGTGTCGGGCAAAGGTCTGGGTTAATGCTCATTCTGCAGAAGCAAATGTACCACACCTGCCTTGCAAACACACACTGCATAGTAATGTGATCAATAGTGTCCTCCTCCTGCTCGCAAAGATAGCACGACGACCTTTGGTCCTGTAATCCATTACGAAAATGTCTATCCACCGCCCAGAGTCTGTATTGCACTGCCAGCCACATGAAAAGCTTGGACACCAGCGATGCCCAACACTTCCATATGGCAGCATAAGCTCGAAACCTGATCCCTCCCATGCAAAGCATCTTGTAGGCCGAAGACGCTATGTAGACTCCTTCGCGGTTCCAAGACCAGATTGGTTTGTCCTCGGTCCCAGGCTCCAGTTGTATATCAAGCAGAATCTCCCACAAGCGGATGAATTGTGCTAGTCCTTCCGTGCATAGCTGGCCTACAATGTCATCCATCCACCCATGCATCCACAGCGCATCCTTCACTCGCCTTCTATTCACAATTTGAGTTCTGACTTGCTTATATACCAGCGGTGCCAGCTCTC
Organism: Triticum dicoccoides; assembly: GCF_002162155.2. Classification (NCBI taxonomy): domain Eukaryota; kingdom Viridiplantae; phylum Streptophyta; class Magnoliopsida; order Poales; family Poaceae; genus Triticum; species Triticum dicoccoides. Next base: position 57,369,313 of record NC_041390.1, on the reverse strand, counting down.
CGATTGTACTCCCGCTGATCCATCTATCTTTCCAGAACAGAACTTGCGTTCCCTCGCCTACCTGCCACTTCACAAGACTAGCAAACGCTGCACTTGCTTGTTTGTCCGGGGTCCAGTTCAGACCTTGGCACGGTCTCGTGTCATCAGTCCAAGATAACCACTCCCATCTCAATCTGAGCGTGATCCCCTGCTTGTACAGATCAATCACTCCCTGCCCTCCAAGCTCTTTGGGCCGACAAACACACTTCCATGACACCAAGCAGTGACCACCATGGAGTTCCTCTAATCCAGCCCAGAAGAAGGCTCTGCAGCCCTTGTCCACCCGCTCCATAGCCCATTTTGGAGCCTCAGCCACGATCAGATGGTGGGCCAGCCTTGCCCTCATCACCTGATTGACCGGAATCAATCTTCCTGGCCTAGTCACAAAACCTCTTTACCATCCTGGGATGATATGAAGTGCATCATCCACCACCAGTTGCCACTCAGATCTCTTTAGCTGCTTAATACTGAGTTGTAGGCTGAGGTATTTGCATGGGAAAGTCTCCATCTTCCAAGGCAAGGCCTCCTTCACAAGTTGTTCATCGTCGACCTCAGCTTTGATCATAATAGCCGTCGATTTATTGTAATTGACTCTCAGTCCCGAAGCTTCTCCAAAGGTCCCAAGCACTTCCTTGACAAAGAACAGATCTGACACTATGGGCTTGATGAATAACACCACATCGTTAGCGTATAGGGATAAACATTGCATTGGGCTACAACCATTCATGCTGCTTAACACGTTCGAATCATGGGCTTTAATCACAATCTTTGTTAACACGTCCATGGAAATGACGAAAAAGAGGGGCGACATAGAATCTCCTTGTCTCAGCCCCTTTGCATGCATGAATTTTGGCCCTGCAGATCCATTCACCACCACTCTAGAGCTTGCTGATGTAAGAAGGGTACTGATCCATGATATCTAGCGCTCCGTGAATCCTTTAGCTCTAAGAACCTCAAAAAGGAAAGGCCGGGATAGAGAATCAAAAGCCCTAGAGATATCTAACTTCAGCAATACACCTTTGGCCTTCCTTTTATGTAATCTTCTAGCCATTTGCCGAACCAATAGAAAGTTGTCATGAATGTTATGGCCTTTTATAAACGTCGAATGATTAATATGCACCATCTCCCCCATTCTCGGCCTTAATCTGGTAGCCATCAGCTTGGATGCTAGTTTTGGCATGCTATGAACAAGGCTGATTGGCCTGAAGTCATTGATGTCGCAAGCCTTAGGGGTTTTACGAAATGAGGGTTATGATAGCCTACTTTAGCTTCCCAAAACCAAAACCATTGCCTAGAAAAAACTTGTGCAAAGCTGCAATCAAATCTCCTTTAATGATCTCCCACGCCTTTTGAAAAAACAGGCCAATAAAGCCATCAGGGCCCGGGGCTTTGTTTGATGGCATCTCTTTCACCACTTCCCAAATTTCCTCTTCCGAGAAGATAAGCTCCTGGTCAGCAAGATTAACCTGAATGTCTAAGGCCTCAAGGTCAAGCGAGTGAACCCTGGCCTCATCTCTCCCTAGCAGATCTCTATAGGCATTAAAGAAAGCCTCCTCTTTGCCCTGCTGGTCTACAATGACCTGTCCTCCTACATGAAGAGCTGGATGAAGTTCTTCATTCTCCTCCCGTTGGCTACCAAATGGAACAATTGTGAATTGGAGTCCCCTTCCTGCAGCCAGGTAATCCTCGACCTTTGTCGTGCAATCGTTCTCTCCAGGGAGGCCATGCCCAGCACCATGTGTTTAAGATTGCTCCTCAGACCTCACTCCTCCTCTGTCAGCAGCCGGCTCTCTTGCGCACAATCAAACCGCATAATGACCAGGTTAGCTTACTGCAATCTGCAACTTGATATTCCCCACTTTTTTCTGTCCCCATACATCAAGGGCTCTTGCAGTGTTCCTGAGCAGCACATCCAGTCTGTGAAAAGGATCTGTGATGTTGCTATCACATACCCATGCCTCATTCATAACATCCAGAAAACCGTCTAGCTTCGTCCAAAACTTCTCAAACCGAAACCTTCTCTTGTAATGCAGGCGTTCTTCCATAGCCAGATATAGGGGGCAATGGTTAGAAGTCATGTAGAATTAAAGGGCTTGTAATAGGCATTCCGGATGGTCCAACTCCCAGTCAATGGAAACAAAGGCTCTGTCAATTTTGGTTATAGTAGGAACCTCCCGTACGCTGCTCCAAGTGAATCTACGACCATGGAGAAAGAGCTCTTTGAGTGCATTATCATCCACGAAGCGCTTGAACCTGCTCATCATGTGATGTCTACTACACAACCTTCTTCTTGTAGACGTTGTTGGGCCTCCAAGTGCAGAGGTTTGTAGGACAGTAGCAAATTTCCCTCAAGTGGATGACCTAAGGTTTATCAATCCGTAGGAGGCGTAGGATGAAGATGGTCTCTCTCAAGCAACCCTGTAACCAAATAACAAAGAGTATCTTGTGTCCCCAACACACCCAATACAATGGTAAATTGTATAGGTGCACTAGTTCGGCGAAGAAATGGTGATACAAGTGGTATATGGATGGTAGAGAAAGGTTTTTGTAATCTGAAAATATAAAAACAGCAAGGTAACTAATGGTAAAAGTGAGCACAAACGGTATTGCAATGCGTTGAAACAAGGCCTAGGGTTCATACTTTCACTAGTGCAAGTCCTCTCAACAATAATAACATAATTGGATCATATAACTTTCCCTCAACATGCAACAAAGAGTCACTCCAAAGTTACTAATAGCAGAGAACAAACGAAGAGATTATGGTAGGGTACGAAACCACCTAAAAGTTATCCTTTCTAATCGATCTATTCAAGAGTCCGTAGTAAAATAACATGAAGCTATTCTTTCCGTTCAATCTATCATAGAGTTCGTACTAGAATAACACCTTAAGACACAAATCAACAAAAACCCTAATGTCACCTAGATACTCCAATGTCACCTCAAGTATCCGCGGGTATGATTATACGATATGCATCACAAAATCTCAGATTCATCTATTCAAACCAACACAAAGTACTTCAAATAGTGCCCCAAAGTTTCTACCGGAGAGTCAAGACGAAAACGTGTGCCAACCCCTATGCATAGGTTCATGGGCGGAACCCGCAAGTTGATCACCAAAATATACATCAAGTGAATCAATAGAATAACCCATTGTCACCACGGTTATCCCACGCAAGACATACATCAAGTGTTCTCAAATCCTTAAAGACTCAATCCGATAAGATAACTTCAAAGGGAAAACTCAATCCATTACAAGAGAGTAGAGGGGGAGAAACACCATAAGATCCAACTATAATATCAAAGCTCACGATACATCAAGATCGTACCACCTCAAGAACACGAGAGAGAGAGAGATCAAACACATAGCTACTGGTACATACCCTCAGCCCCGAGGGAGAACTACTCCCTCCTCGTCATGGAGAGCATCGGGATGATGAAGATGGCCACCCGAGAGGGATTCCCCCTCTGACAGGGTGCCGGAACGGGTCTAGATTGGTTTTTGGTGGCTACAGAGGCTTCTGGCGGAACTCCCGATCTATTGTGCTCCCCGAAGTTTTTAGGGTATATGGGTATATATGGGAGGAATAAGTATGTCGGTGGACCTCCAGGTTGTCCATGAGGCAGGGGGGCGCCCAGGGGGGTGGGCGCCCCCCCCCCCACCCTCGTTGGCAGCCTGAGACTCTCCTGGTCCAACTCCGATACTCCGTGGGCTTCTTCTGGTCCAAAAATAAGTTCTGTGAAGTTTCAGGTCAATTGGACTCCGTTTGATTTTCCTTTTCTGTGATACTCTAAAACAAGGAAAAAACAGAAATTGGCACTGGGCTCTAGGTTAATAGGTTAGTCCAAAAAAATCATATAAAATAGTATATAAATGCATATAAAACATTCAAGGTTGATAATATAATAGCATGGAACAATCAAAAATATAGATACGTTGGAGACGTATCAGCATCCCCAAACTTAATTCTTGCTCGTCCTCGAGTAGGTAAATGATAAAAACAGAATTTTTGACGTGGAATGCTACCGAACATATTTATCCATGTAATCTTCTTTATTGTGGCAAGAATATTCAGATCCATAAGATTCAAGACAAAAGTTTAATATTGACATAAAAATAATAATACTTCAAGCATACTAACCAAGCAATTATGTCTTCTCAAAATAACATGGCCAAAGAAAGCTATCCCTACAAAATCATATAGTCTGTCTATGCTCTATCTTCACCACACAAAATATTTAACTCATGCACAACCCCGATGACAAGCCAAGCAATTGTTTCATACTTTTGATGTTCTCAAACTTTTTCAATCTTCACGCAATACATGAGCGTGAGCCATGGATATAACACTATATGTGGAATAGAATGGTGGTTGTGGAGAAGACAAAAAGGGAGAAGATAGTCCCACACCAACTAGGCATATCAACGGGCTATGGAGATTCCCATCAATAGATATCAATGTGAGTGAGTAGGGATTGCCATGCAACGGATGCACTAGAGCTATAAATGTATGAAAGCTCAACAAAAGAAACTAGTGGTGTGCATCCAACTCGCTTGCTCACGAAGACCGAGGGCATTTTGAGGAAGCCCATCATTGGAATATACAAGCCAAGTTGTATAATGAAAGATTCCCACTAGTATATGGAAGTGACAACATAGGAGACTCTCTATCATGAAGATCATGGTGCTACTTTGAAGCACAAGTGTGGTAAAAGGATAGTAGCATTGCCCCTTCTCTCTTTTTCTCCCATTTTTTATTTTTTTTATTTTTTTATTTGGGCATTTTCTCTTTTTTATGGCCTCTTTTTTTTTCTCTTTTTTTATTTTTCATCTGGAGTCTCATCCCGACTTATGGGGGAATCATAGTCTCTATCATCCTTTCCTCATTGGGACAATGCTCTAATAATGATGATCATCACACTTTTAATTACTTACAACTCAAGAATTACAACTCGATACTTAGAACAAAATATGACTCTATATGAATGCCTCCGGCGGTGTACCGGGATGTGTAGTGACATGTATGGAAGAATTATGAACGGTGGCTTTGCCACAAATACGACGTCAACTATATGATCATGCAAAGCAATATGACAATGATGAAGCGTGTCATAATAACGGAATGGTGAAAAGTTGCATGGCAATATATCTCGGAATGGCTATGGAAATGCCATAATAGGTAGGTATGCTGGCTGTTTTGAGGAAGGTATATGGTGGGTGTATGATACCTGCGAAAGGTGCGCGGTACTAGAGAGGCTAGCAATGGTGAAGGGTGAGAGTGCGTATAATCCATGGACTCAACATTAGTCATAAATAACTCATATACTTATTGCAAAAATCTATTAGTTATCGAAACAAAGTACTACGCGCATGCTCCCAGGGGGATAGATTGGTAGGAAAAGACCATCGCTCGTCCCCGACCGTGACTCATAAGGAAGGCAATCAATAAATAAATCATGCTCCGACTTCATCACATAACGGTTCACCATACATGCATGCTACGGGAATCACAAACTTCAACACAAGTATTTCTCAAATTCACAACTACTCAACTAGCATGACTCTAATATTACCATCCTCATATCTCAAAACAATCATCAAGTATCAAACTTCTCATAGTATTCAATGCACTTTATATGAAAGTTTTTATTATATCCCTCTTGGATGCCCATCATATTAGGACTAAATTCATAACCAAAGCAAATTACCATGCTGTTTAGGACTCTCAAAATCATATAAGTGACGCATGAGAGTTCACCTATTTCTATAAAATAAAACCACCACCGTGCTCTAAAAAGATATAAGTGAAGCACTAGAGCAACAACAAACTACTCCGAAAGATATAAGTGAAGATCAATGAGTAGTCCAATAATTATGCAACTATATGAAGACTCTCTAACATTTAAGAATTTCATATCTTGGTATTTTATTCAAACAGCAAGCAAAAGAAAAGAAAATAAAATGACGCTCCAAGCAAAACACATATCATGTGGTGAATAAAAATATAGCTCCAAGTAAAATTACCGATGAACAAATGCGAAAGAGGGGATGCCTTCCGGGTATCCCCAAGCTTAGGCTTTTGGTTGTCCTTGAATATTACCTTGGGGTGCCTTAGGCATCCCCAAGCTTAGGCTCTTGCCACTCCTTATTCCATAGTCCATCGAATCTTTACCCAAAACTTGAAAACTTCACAACAGAAAACTCGTAAGCTCCGTTTAGCGAAAGAAAACAAAACACCACTTCAAGGTACTGTAATGAATAGGGGTGGAAAGTGGTAGCGGATAATCCGAAATATCTGATATTCATATTCGAGAAAATGCCTATTCATATCCGAAACATCCGCATCCGAACCAAAATGGAAATGGAAATTTTCCGTATCCGGATTTATTTAACAAATAAAAAATAAAATATGGTATGAGATTTTGACACAAATATGGATATGGAAGTGGATATATCCGTATCCGAATAAAATTATGGAAGGTAATTTTCAAAATTCTAGCCCCAATATTCCAATTATCCAACATAAAAGCCAAATAAGTGGTCAAATTTTACTATTTTTATCATTAAACTTAGAAATTATTATGCATTACAATAGTATTTAATCATAAACCTATTTACCATTGCCTTATTGTATGGCACAAGTTGATTATTTCATGTCACACAACTATTGACTAATATACATAAGCAATACATCACTATTATTCATCCGAACCGCATCCTTATCCGATAACATCCGTATTCGCATTCGTATTCGTTTTGAAAATATGAAAATGGAAGTGGTAGGAGCACTATCCGATCCACATCCGATCCGTTACCACCCCTAGTAATGAACTCATTATTTATTTATATTAGTGTTAAACCTACTGTATTCCAACTTCTCTATGGTTTATGAACTCTTTTACTAGCCATAGATTCATTAAAATAAGCAAACAACACACGAAAAACAGAATCTGTCAAAAACAGAACAGTCTGTAGTAATCTGTAACTAACGCAAACTTCTAGAACCCCAAAAATTCTAAAATAAATTTCTAGACGTGAGGAATTTATCTATTAATCATCTGAAAAATAATTAACTAAATAGCACTCTCCAATAAAAAATGGCAGCAATTCTCGTGAGCGCTCAAGTTTCTGTTTTTTACAACAAGATCAACAAGACTTTCCCCAAGTCTTCCCAACGGTTCTACTTGGCACAAACACTAATTAAAACATAAAAACACATCTAAACAGAGGCTAGATGAATTATTTATTACTAAATAGGAGCAAAAACGAAGTAACAAAAATAAAATTGGGTTGCCTCCCAACAAGAGCTAACGTTTAACGCCCCTAGCTAGGCATGATGATTTCAATGATGCTCACATAAAAGATAAGAATTGAAATATAAAGAGAGCATCATGAAGAATATGACTAGCACATTTAAATCTAACCCACTTCCTATGCATAGGGATTTTGTGAGCAAACAACTTGTGGGAACCATAATCAACTAGCATAGGAGGACAAAACAAGCATAACTTCAAAACCATAAGCACATAGAGAGGAAACTTGATATTATTGCAATTCCTACAAGCATATGTTCCTCCCTCATAATAATTTTCAGTAGCATCATGAATGAATTAAACAATATAACCAGCACCTAAAGCATTCTTTTCATGATCTACAAGCATAGAAATTTTATTACTCTCCACATAAGCAAAATTCTTCTCATTCATAATAGTGGGAGCAAACTCAACAAAATAACTATCATGTGAGGCATAATCCAATTGAAAACTAAAATCATGACGACAAGTTTCATGGTTATCATTATTCCTTATAGTATACATGTCATCACAATAATCATCATAGATAACAACTTTGTTCTCATAATCAATTGGAACCTCTTCCGAAATTGTGGATTCATCACTAAATAAAGTCACGGCCTCTCCAAATCCACTTTCATAATTATCACAATAAGAGTTAATATCCTCCAAAATAGTGGGATCATCACTTCCTAAAGTTGACACTCTTCCAAACCCACTTTCATAAATATAATCATCATAAATAGGAGGCATGCTATCATCATAACAAATTTGCATATCAAAACTTGGGGGACTAAAAATATCATCTCCGTAAACGTAGCATCCCCAAGCTTGGGACTTTGCATATCATTAGCATCATGGATATTCAAGGAATTCATACTAACAACATTGCAATCATGCTCATCATTCAAATATTTAGTGCCAAACATTTTAATGCATTCTTCTTCTAACACTTTGGCACAATTTTCCTTTCCATCATACTCATGAAAGATATTAAAAAAGATGAAGCGTATGAGGCAAACTCAATTCCAGTTTTTTTGTAGTTTTCTTTTATAAACTAAACTAGCGCTAAAACAAGAAACTAAAAGATTTGATTGCAAGATCTAACGATATACCTTCAAGCGCTAACCTCCCCGGCAACGGCGCCAGAAAAGAGCTTGATGTCTACTACACAACCTTCTTCTTGTAGACGTTGTTGGGCCTCCAAGTGCAGAGGTTTGTAGGACAATAGCAAATTTCCCTCAAGTGGATGACCTAAGGTTTATCAATCCGTAGGAGGCATAGGATGAAGATGGTCTTTCTCAAGCAACCCTGCAACCAAATAACAAAGAGTCTCTTGTGTCCCCAACACACCCAATACAATGGTAAATTGTATAGGTGCACAAGTTCGGCGAAGAGATGGTGATACAAGTGGTATATGGATGGTAGGTAAAGGTTTTTGTAATCTGAAAATATAAAAACAGCAAGGTAACTAATGGTAAAAGTGAGCACAAACGTTATTGCAATGCGTTGAAACAAGGCCTAGGGTTCATACTTTCACTAGTGCAAGTCCTCTCAACAATAATAACATAATTGGATCATATAACTTTCCCTCAACATGCAACAAAGAGTCACTCCAAAGTTACTAATAGCGGAGAACAAACGAAGAGATTATGGTAGGGTACGAAACCACCTCAAAGTTATCCTTTCTGATCGATCTATTCAAGAGTCTGTAGTAAAATAACATGAAGCTATTCTTTTCGTTCAATCTATCATAGAGTTCATACTAGAATAACACCTTAAGACACAAATCAACGAAAACCCTAATGTCACCTAGATACTCCAATGTCACCTCAAGTATCCACGGGTATGATTATACGATATGCATCACAAAATCTCAGATTCATCTATTCAAACCAACACAAAGTACTTCAAAGAGTGCCCCAAAGTTTCTACCGGAGAGTCAAGACGAAAACGTGTGCCAACCCCTATGCATAGGTTCATGGGCGGAACACGCAAGTTGATCACCAAAACATACATCAAGTGAATCAATAGAATAACCCATTGTCACCACGGTTATCCCACGCAAGACATACATCAAGTGTTCTCAAATCCTTAAAGACTCAATCCTATAAGATAACTTCAAAGGGAAAACTCAATCCATTACAAGAGAGTAAAGGGGGAGAAATATCATAAGATCCAACTATAATAGCAAAGCTTGTGATACATCAAGAACACGAGAGAGAGAGAGAGAGAGAGAGAGAGAGAGAGAGAGATCAAACACATAGCTACTGGTACATACCCTCAGCCCCGAGGGAGAACTACTCCCTCCTCGTCATGGAGAGCACCAGGATGATGAAGATGGCCACCAGAGAGGGATTCCCCCTCCGGCAGGGTGCCGGAACGGGTCTAGATTGGTTTTCGGTGGCTACGGAGGCTTCTGGCGGCGGAACTCCCAATCTATTGTGCTCCCCAAAGTTTTTAGGGTATATGGGTATATATGGGAGGAAGAAGTACGTTGGTGGACCTCCAGGCTGTCCACGAGGCAGGGGGCACGCCCAGGGGGTGGGCGTGCCCCCATCCTCGTGGGTAGCCCGGGACTCTCCTGGTCCAACTCTGATACTCCATGGGCTTCTTTTGCTCCAAAAATAAGTTCTGTGAAGTTTCAGTTCAATTGGACTGCGTTTGATTTTCCTTTTCTGCGATACTCTAAAACAAGGAAAAAAACAGAAACTGGCACTGGGCTCTAGGTTAATAGGTTAGTCCCAAAAATCATATAAAATAGCATATAAATGCATATAAAACATCCAAGGTTGATAATATAATAGCATGGAACAATAAAAAAATTATAGATATGTTGGAGACGTATCATCATCCTACGGTCTAGAAGTGCATTGCTCTTGTCCTGTGCATACAGAATCATATTGAAATCCCCAATGACAAGCCAAGATCCCGAATAGAGTTGTCGTCTAACCGTAAGTTCCTCCAAAAAGAGAATTTTCTCTGCATCCTCCTGTGGTCCATACACCACTGTCAGCCACCAAGCCGGCCCTTCTAAGGGGGTGACGTAACCCGTGGTAAAATTTGTGTCATTGACAAAATTTGTCAACTGCACCTTAGTGGAATCCCAAGCAACAAAAATTCCTCCCCGGGTGTTAGAGGCAGGAAGGTAGAAGAAACCATCATACACTGGCCCAAGACATTGCATTATTACATATTGATCGACCACCTCTAGCTTAGTCTCTAGAATACATATGATGGTCGTATGGATCGAGCCAACAAACTCCCTAAGCGCTTTCCTTTTAGCGGGGCTATTCAGTCCCCTCATGTTCCAACACACCAACTCCATTGCGTTGTATGACATAGGAAAGGAGAGTCTCCCATGTCAGTACACGTACTATCCCCTACACCATGGCCAGCTCGGTTCTCTCCATCTCACCCCCCATATTGAAAGGAATCGCCTTGCCAAAGATGGTGGCAATTGCCCTAAGTTGTTGTTCCTGCAGAGGCGAATTGAACACCTGTCTCAGCTGCCCGAGTGCCTCCTCAGAGACAGCAAGATCCTCACAATCGAGACCCAAGGTTTTTAACAGCACAGTCTCTGCAGCCGAGGCTTTAGATTTGCGCGGACCTCCCACCCCCAGCGATCTGGTAGTGTGCCTGGGCGTGAATGGATCCTGGCCTGGCTTCACCCCCCTGAGCTCCTCGAATTCTTTGAGAAATGGAGGGCCCAACTTTTTTAGTAAACACGCACAAAAGGTCTTGATGTTACTCAGCGCCAGTTGCTCTTTGTTGGAGAGGCTTGCCTCCATAGAATCCATCTCTAGTCCAACGATACTAGGGCCATGATCCATGCCAATCAGCTCCAAACCGGTACATGCAGTGTACATGGTCATGTCACCAATAATGCCTTTCCCCTCCATGTCCAGCTGCATGGCCACAGGAATCAAGGTGGGGAAAACATCGGCCTCCCTCATTGGCTGTCCATCCACAGTGATTTGCAGAAGATCCGCAACAGGTGCCCATCCATTGGACGATCGCTGTTCGTGGCCCTCCACAACAAGCTGCTGGGCGTCGATTCTCTACGGCTCCATCTCCTGATTTCCCGCCAGAGTTGGGCGGGCCTGAGGGTTGGCAGGCCGCACCGGATCCTGCCTGACTGGCAGCACGTCACCCAAAGCCGCCTCATGTTCCCGTTGCATGGGTCCCTCCAGATTCTTGTCGACCGTGGACGCGTCCACATGCGATTCCTCCCTCCCAGCCGTATCCTGATTGGTGGTAATCATCTGCTTTGCTGCCACCCCTGATCCATGCACCAAAGCATCCAACTCCTGTCCCACAGTCCAAGCCAAATCTGCTGCAAAAGCCGAGTTGCCTGGTACATCGGTCTCCTCACAAACCTTTGTGTCACGCCCCCGATTTGACCGTACACTAATCATACACACAAATGTGTACGATCAAGATCAAGGACTCATGGGAAGATATCACAACACAACTCTAGACACAAATTAAAATAACACAAGCTTTATATTACAAGCCAGGGGCCTCGAGGGCTCGAATACATAAGCTCGAATACACAAGAGTCAGCGGAAGCTACAATATCTGAGTACAGACATAAGTTAGACAAGATTGCCTTAAGAAGGCTAGCACAAAAGCAACAACAAACGAAAAGGCAAGGCCTCCTGCCTGGGAGCCTCCTAACTACTCCTAGTCGTCTGCGGTCTTCACGTAGTAGTAAGCGTCCTCTGGGTAGTAGTAGTCATCAGTGGCGTCGTCTGGCTCCCGGGATCCGTCATCTGGTCGCAACAATCGGGTATGGGGGAAAAGGAGTAGCAAATCAACCGTGAGTACTCATCCAAAGTACTCGCAAGACTTACATCAGATCTAAACTAAGTATGCATCTGTATCAAAGGAATGGGTTGTATCTGTGGACTAAACTGCAGAATGCCAGAAGGGAAGGGGAAAGCCTAGCCTATCGAAGACTAGCATCTTCTGGAAACCACCATCTTGCAGCAACAGGAGGGAGTAGAGTTGCATAAAGTAAAGTAGCAATAATGTTATCAACCTCGGCCAGAGATCCTTTCTCGACTCCCTGCGAGAAAGCAATCCCAGAGCCATACTATCCAGTTATCATCTCATAACCAAGTCTCATAGCAATCCATTTAACCTCAAAAGTATCCAGTTCTAGTTGTATCGATCGAGATACAACTCCAAGTGTCCATTACCGTAGGACAGGCTATCGATAGATGTTTTCTTCCTTGCAGGGGCGCACCAACTTACCCACCACGCTCGATTAACTCCGGCTGGACACACTTTCCTGGGTCATGCCCGGCCTCGGCCAAACAATACGCCGCAACCCGACCTAGGCTTAATAGAGAGGTCAGCACGCCGGACTAAACCTATGCCCCCAGGGGTCATGGGCCATCTCCCCGGGAACTCCTGTACGTTGCGTGGACGGCCGGTGAGCAGACCTAGCTACCTCCTTCAACAAGGCAGGTGCTTACGCAGTCCAGCCCGGCGTGCGCTGCTCAGTCGCTGACGTCTATTAAGCTTCAGCTAATGCATACGACGCAGAACGCCCATATTATGCCCACGTGATGGTTAGTGCTATCAGGCTAGAGGCCCCTCGGATCAAATATCCAAATCGTAGTGGATTAGGAACATGCGGTAACGAGCAGAGACTCATGATTGATGTGACCCCATCGCCCAGTCTCGAGTACTTGCGGCAAGGGCTAAGAATGCCCGGCCACGCCTCGTAATTATCTCGCGGGCACCCTCCAGGTCAACCCGTCTCCACATCACTCGCAATTAAGCTCGCGCGGGTACCCCTTAGGGTCGACCCGTCTTTCCAAGTAACAGGGGTAAAGTCCAAGTATCCGGGTGTCCAAACATCAAGGGGAAAACCCGAGGAATCACCCTCGATGAATTCCACTCGATGTAATCATCAAGGTGAACATAAGAGGATCCACCCTCGAGGTTCACACTTGAGGGGTTGCACGACAGAGCCATATCAGAAGTGGTTAAGGAGGAAATAACCCTCGATGACCATGACCGAATAGCTACACTACAGGTTAACAACAGAAGTGCTGAAGAGGTCTCACCCTTGGCACTCGATAGTAACCCAGTAGTGTCGAGCAAGTAAGGGGAAAGTGATGTGCGGTGTCGGGGCCTGGTCTTCGATCCCGTTGATCGGGTCTTCGATGATGAAGCAGGGGCAACAGTGACAAGGTGGGGGTCACTGATGTATCACTAACCAACCTATACTAAGCAGTTTAGAATAAGCAAGTAAGGCACAACAGCAGATACAAAAGCAGGCTATGCATCAGAATAGGAGCAAACAATAACAGTAGCAAAATCTAATGCAAGCATGAGAGAATGGAATGGGTGATATGGGATGATCAAAGGGGGGGCTTGCCTAGTTGCTCTGGCAAGGAGGGGTCGTCAGTGACGTAGTCCATCACATGGGTGGCATCGGTCTCGGGGTCTACCGGAGAGAAGAGGGGGAAGAAACAATAAATATAAAAGAAACAAAGCATCATTAAGCATATAACATGGTAAAACGATGTGCTAGGGGTGACCTAACGCAGTACTACTCGATACAGGCGAAGGCGAAAAACATCCAGGAAATGTTTTCCCAGAGTTTGGCATTTTCCGGACAGATGAATCGGAGGGGACGGATCCATGTTCACTATGCTAGAGGTATGTGACAGGCATGTGGGTGGCATATTCGGATTCGTCACATTTTTTGAGCAACTTTGATATATAAATTATTTTCATCCGAGTTATGGTTTATTTTATATGAAATTTTCAAAGATTTAAGCATTATCTGAATTTCCTGGATTTATTTTAAATTCAAAAATAACAGGCATAAAGGCTGCGTGCACCTGGTGCAGTGCACCTAGGGAGGCTGACCAGTGGGTCCAGGCAACTGCTGACTCACCAGTTGACTGGTCCACGTTTAACGAGTCAACTAGTCCGGTGGGACCCGTGTGTTGGTGACCCAATTTTAACAGCAATTTATTTAACCTTTAAATGACCGGGTTAACTATGCAGCGGACCGCACAGTTAGTGATAGGGGGGTTTAGTTAATAGCGCCATTAACTGCTAATGACGGCGCCATGTCAGCGAGACACCGGCGACGAGGCCGAGCTTCGACAACGGCCGTCCGGCCGATTCCGGTGACGGCTGCACGCGCGGGCAGGACCATTGGCAAGCTAGGGCTCTCGCGCTTCGTATGGTGGCCACGGGGCCTGCTGGGGCAGCCGGAATTGAGCACGGCAGCGAGGGTAGCGGCGGGATAGTGGCGGCGGCTAGAAGCGGGCGAGCAACCAGGGCACGGCGCAACAGGGGAGGGGGCGCGTGACAGGGCAGCTCTGGCGGGCGCGAGCGTGCGCCGGGGGGCGGGAGGGCCGCAGGCAGCGCGCGGTGACAGCTTCAGGGGCCGCGGGGGGCGTGGGGCGCGGCCAGCGCGGCCCAGACGCGGGCAGAGGAGGGTGCGGCGAGCATGGCGACTACGGCAACGATTCATCGTCGAAAAGAGGGATGGGGGGAACGGCGGCTCACAGCGAACTCGACGATAGCGTAGCAAGCTCGGGGAGAACCTCCTGGTGGCAGTTCGTCGACGATGCCCACCGCGACCGAGGTGGAGGAAGAGGACACCGGCGACGGATGTAGTGGCCCGAGCTCGAGGCCGTGGTCGCAGGCGATGTGGAGAACGACGGCGGAGCTCCCGTGCGGTCCTAGGAGACGGGGTCGACGGAAGGCGCGTGGACAGTGTAGTCCATGGCCACGGCGATGGTGGGGGGACGGCGGATCTGGAGGGGCTAGG
>NC_041390.1:57347004-57354048 GCF_002162155.2 Triticum dicoccoides | reverse complement strand
CTCGCCGGCGATGTTGCAGCGTGGAGCGCCGAGCCGGCTGCGGTGGAGACGAGCGGGAATGTGCTCGGTCGGATGAACAGAGAGAGGAGGGGGATGACCGGGGAGGGAGTGGGCTAGACTAGTTGGGCCTGCTGGTCCGAGTGGCCAAGGCCCAGAGGGGTCATGGGGGCTTCTTTTTTCTTTTACTTTTGCTCTTTTCTTTTTACAGAAAGGGGTTTAGTAATATTTTGAGCTTCCATAAGATTTTGCAAAAATGTGAAACTTGGTCACATAATTACTTTGCAATATCCAGCACTGCCACAAAAGGTTTGGGCATTTTTGGAGTTCAATTGAATTTACACAATAAAGAAAAGGCATTTTAAAGGCTATTTTTGCTCTGCTAAAATGCATTAGGACCATTTAGAGTTGATGATGATGTTGTGTTCCTTAACAAATAATTGTTATGGAATTTTTGACAAATGATGAACATTTTTCCAGCAACTTTTGAGCAACTTCAAACTTCACTTGAATTTGAATTGACTGGAATTTCAAATGGGATAATGAAAAAAGGTGATTAAGCACTGTTTGGGAAAATGATTAGTTTAATCACAGAGTGTTACTGTAGCATGACACTGGGGGTGTTACAAATCTCCTCCACTACAAGAAATCTTGTCCCGAGATTTAAGGGGTGGATTAAGGGGGAAAGAGTTGGTTACAAAATTCTAACGAGTCTTCACGGTCTTCGTTGCTCTCCTCGAAGAGGTCAGTCCCTTCCGTTGATGTCTTTATTTCTCTGCTCCAGGTCATCAAGATGAAATCATCACCCTTACTTTGGGGTCTTCATCATACTTACGAATACGTAAGGGGGAGCTCGGCAACGATAGAATGCTATAAGGGTAATCATATGGGGTTAACCCATGAATAAACATATGAGTATCTCTCGAGTTGGAACTCTAGAAATACCTCGAGAGAATTAAAGTAGGCATGAGAATTTTTAAGCAGTAGGCAAATGTTCGATGCCTGAAACAATGTGTGAGAGGGGTTCAGAGCAACGGAATAAATATAGCGTCTGACACCAGAGTAGAATAATTGAGGGAAGGTGGCTCATAAATTACATATGAAGCCAAGTTGAAAGTATACTTCAGAATCAAGGTTGTAGAAGAGAGTCAGGTGTCGATCCTGTGGAATTGTGGGTTATGGGCCCACCATGTGGGTTTAAAGTAGAAAGGGGGCCGATAGCAAGGCATGGCAGATGATAGACTGTCAATTATGTTGCCAACAACATTGGTACCAAGGGCGAGGGACGAAGAGAACTATCTTCCTGCTCGTTGAAACGAGGCGGACCAATAGGCAAAGTTCTCGTCCATCGGTGGTTACCGAAATGTCATCAACAATAGTAACAGGGTATTACTGACAAAATGTACACCGAGGTGTTTACATAAGTAGGAAATTATCTCTACTGAGATAAGTTAGTTTACCGGAAAGGTTAAACAAAAGAATGGAAAGGAAAATATGATTAGTATATTAATCAGAACAATGAAAAGGAAATTGTGTTTAAACACAATTATCAGGAGTATATCCTTCCCAAGGACAAGCATAGGATGATATCCATGAAAGGGTAGTAAGTAGATAACCAATTAGGTAAAGGGAAAGAAATTACATGACATTACCCATACAACGGTGTTTGGATAATTGATAAAGGAAATTTAGTATCGTGCTTCAGATGTTCTCATTGGAGATCGGATTACCACATACATGCTTCGAGATAGCATTGACATGGTTCCAAGCAAAGGTTGGACTTTGGATACACCAAGGATCCATCAGAAACAACTTAGAAAATAAGTCATACAATTTTAGTAGGGAAAAGATAAGAGTGTGGCCGACGGGCACAACCACAATCCATCGACATGCCAAAAAGGATGTATTTCCAAAATTATATGAACAAGTTTGTGTTGGGGAAGGCAAGAATGTTGTCGATGATAACATAAATCATCGAGGGGAAGGATTGTATTTCTCCTCATGAATTTGATTGATATCCTGGAAAAGCTCAGAATGTTGATGATGATCACGCCACATTTGTCGAGAGATTTCATGAAGATGTAATCGATCGGCGATGACATCCAATCAAAGGAATGATGAAGCAAAAGGTTATTGGAACCATGGGTACGACACAAGCTCGAAATTAAGCTTGCTGTTCAAGGCGAAATGATAAGATGAGGAAGATCGACGTAAGCTTAGCTCATCGTCGGAAGTTGCTCCGGGCATAAGGACTAGGTAGCACAGTTAAAAAGTTGACATGATAAAAATATAGCTGATCAGGCTATGAATGACTTGAGGGATTATTAAACTTGTAAGCAACGGAAATAGCTTAGAGTTATTGAGTCGGAGTGCGGAATCGATTCACTTATCTGTGTTCTCGAGTGACTAATAACTTGGAACCCGGGGCAATCTGAAATCGCTAAGGAGCAATACCAAATGAAGACTCATAGGAAGCAACACAGTTCTTTGTTATTCTCGAGATACCGGAGGGTAATACTCGAAGGAAGGTCAAGATAGAGGTTGCAAAGATGCACTGATCTGCAGAAGACAAGTGCTTTAACTTGTCCGAGAAATGGAATCAAAGGGGAACAATCATGGTCAGAACCACGGTTGCAAAGGAACAAACATAGTTACCAGATGAACTTATAACAAGGGGATTATTATTATCACAAGAAGCTTCCATGATAAGATCTACATCATGTCCACGGGCATGAACACAAAGTTCAAGGTCGACTCCCACTTCTTCAATGCATATCATTTCATTTACTTCTCGCTTTCGATGAAGTTCTGGTGTTGAAATTATATCTGGCAAAACACCAGAAGAGCATGACTCGTGAAAACTCTCGGGTTCACACGGATTAGGGAAGGCATAGGTTCAACCCATAGGGGCATCTTAGGAACATATACCACAAACCTCAGGAGTAATATAACACAAGCTCGAAGGTAGAGCATGGTTGAGAAGGCAGAGGATACAATTTACCAAAGGCATTATGTATCCGAGGAAAGACTCAAAAGGTTATTGAATATGAAGGACTTTGTCGGATAAAATCCAACAAAGGATCTGGCGGTCCACATAGGATCTGATGTGAGTATCGATACTCAACCAGAAGAAGAAAGAAAGGCTTCGGATTATAGAAACATCTGAATAATTCGATGCTTAAATGCAAAGAACTCAAGATTTCAAAAATAGAAGATCAGAAGCAGACACTCTGATCAAAAGATAAGTAAGTTGAATAGCCTTAATGATACCGTCGACAACAATTTCATTGGTCGAGAAACAGCTCTTGGTCAAATGACGTCCAAGCCGGAAGGATGAATTCTATGATCCGACTGAGGATTGCGAGCATCCGCAACATATTGAATCAACAGACTCAAAAGGATAGTGACAAAGGATGCCAATAAGATTACTAGACTTATGGGATTATCCACAATGCAAACAAGCAAGAATTTTAAGAACAACAAGCTGTTGAGGATTATTGAAAGATCGAATAGTATTTCAAAGACTTTTGTGAAACATATGAACAACTGGGGAAAAACAAATCCTCGATATGTGTGAGGATTAACTTGTTGATGTATTCAGACGACAAGGAACTGCAAGGCAGTAGGCACAAAAGGATTCTCGGAACAACGACAAGTATTTCGAGGTATCTTGTAATAACAAGAGCAACTAGGGATGAACGTATGAGCGACAAGGATATGCAGTTAGTCATAGGGGCTTTTCGGTGGTAGGGAATTGCAAATGCGATGAGCACAAGTTATCGGGATAACATCGGAGAGTATCTTCGGAATCTTCTGGTGCATCAGGCGATCATCTATAATAAGGGGCTCTCTGGGAGGAAGTAGTTACGAGATCCTAATGTTAGAGTTAGCAAAATCGTTTAATCCGAATGGAAGAGAGATCAGAGTCCCGGAGTATAGACGAGGAATAAAATATCCTAATACCACCCAATTGGCGACGTGGGCCCGTAAGGCACACAGCCATGTTAGTAAAAGTTTTTCAGTGACTAGACTCAACTTCGACCAAAGAGTTTGGAAGGGGGATTCCAACAGGCAGTTGGCTCTGATACCAACTTGTGACACCCTCGATTTGACCGTACACTAATCATACAGGCAAATGTGTACAATCAAGATCAAGGACTCACGGGAAGATATCACAACACAACTCTAGACACAAATTAAAATAGTGCAAGCTTTATATTACAAGCCAGGGGCCTCGAGGGCTCGAATACACAAGAGTCAGCGGAAGCAACAATATCTGAGTACATACATAAGTTAGACAAGATTGCCTTAAGAAGGCTAGCACAAAAGCAACAATGAACGAAAAGGCAAGGCCTCCTGCCAGGGAGCCTCCTAACTACTCCTAGTCATTTTCGGTCTTCACGTAGTAGTAAGCGTCCACCGGGTAGTAGTAGTCATCAGTGGCGTCGTCTGGCTCCTGGGATCCGTCATCTGGTCGCAACAATCGGGTATGGGGATAAAGGAGTAGCAAAGCAACCGTGAGTACTCATCCAAAGTACTCGCAAGACTTACATCAGATCTAAACTAAGTATGCATCTGTATCAAAGGAATGAGTTGTATCTGTGGACTAAACTGCAGAATGCCAGAAGGGAAGGGGAAAGCCTAGCCTATCAAAGACTAGCATCTTCTGGAAACCACCATCTTGCAGCAACAGGAGGGAGTAGAGTTGCATAAAGTAAAGTAGCAGTAATGTTATCAACCTCGGCCAGAGATCCTTTCTCGACTCCCTGTGAGAAAGCAATCCCAGAGCCATACTATCCAATTATCATCTCATATCCAATTCTCATCGCAATCCATTTAACCTCAAAAGTATCCGGTTCTAGTTGTATCGATCGGGATACAACTCCAAGTGTCCGTTACCGAAGGACAGGCTATCGATAGATGTTTTCTTCCCTGCAGGGGTGCACCAACTTACCCACCACGCTCGATTAACTCTGGCTGGACACACTTTCCTGGGTCATGCCCGGCCTCGGCCAAACAATACGCCGCAACCCGACCTAGGCTTAATAGAGAGGTCAGCACGCTGGACTAAACCTATGCCCCCAGGGGTCATGGGCCATCTCCTCGGGAACTCCTGCACGTTGCGTGGGCGGTCGGTGAGCAGACCTAGCTACCTCCTTCAACAAGGCAGGTGCTTACGCAGTCCAACCCGGCGCGCGCCGCTCAGTCGCTGACGTCTATTAAGCTTTGGTTGATGCATACGACGCAGAACGCCCATACTATGCCCACGTGATGGTTAGTGCTATCAGGCCAGAGGCCCCTCGGATCAAATATCCAAATCGTAGTGGATTAGGAACGTGCGGTAACGAGCAGAGACTCATGATCGATGTGACCACGTCGCGCCGTCTCGAGTACTTGCGGCAAGGGCTAAGAATGCCCGGCCACGCCTCGTAATTATCTCGCGGGCACCCTCCAGGTCAACCCGTCTCCACATCACTCGCAATTAAGCTCGCGCGGGTACCCCTCAGGGTCGACCCGTCTTTCCAAGTAACAGGGTAAAGTCCAAGTATCCGGGTGTCCAAACATCAAGGGGAAAACCCGAGGAATCACCCTCGATGAATTCCACTCGATGTAATCATCAAGGTGAACGTAAGAGGATCCACCCTCGAGGTTCACACTTGAGGGGTTGCACGACAGAGCCGTATCGGAAGTGGTTAAGGAGGAAATCACCCTCGATGACCACGACCTAATAGCTACACTACAGGTTAACAACAGAAGTGCTGAAGAGGTCTCACCCTCGGCACTCGATAGTAACCCAGTAGTGTCGAGCAAGTAAGGGGAAAGTGATGTGCGGTGTCGGGGCCTGGTCTTCGATCCCGTTGATCGAGTCTTCGATGATGAAGCAGGGGCAACAGTGAGAAGGTGGGGGTCACTGATCTATCACTAACCAACCTATACTAAGCAGTTTAGAATAAGCAGGTAAGGCACAACAGCAGATACAAAAGCAGGCTATGCATCAGAATAGGAGCAAACAATAACAGTAGCAAAATCTAATGCAAGCATGAGAGAATGGAATGGGCGATATCGGGATGATCAAAGGGGGGGGCCTTGCCTGGTTGCTCTGGCAAGAAGGGGTCGTCGGTGACGTAGTCGATCACATGGGCGGCATCGGTCTCGGGGTCTACCGGAGAGAAGAGGGGGAAGAAACAATAAATATAAAAGAAACAAAGCATCATAAAGCATATAACATGGTAAAACGATGTGCTAGGGGTGACCTAACGCAGTACTACTCGATACAGGCGAAGACGAAAAACATCCAGGAAATGTTTTCCCGAAGTTTGGCATTTTCCGGACAGATGAATCGGAGGGGACGGATCCATGTTCGCTATGCTAGAGGTATGTGACAGGTATGTGGGTGGCATATTCGGATTCGTCACATTTTTCTGAGCAACTTTGATATATAAATTATTTTCATCTGAGTTACGGTTTATTTTATATGAAATTTTCAAAGATTTAAGCATTATCTGAATTTCTTGGATTTATTTTAAATTCAAAAATAACAGGCATAAAGGCTGCGTGCACCCGGTGCAGTGCACCTAGGGAGGCTGACCAGTGGGTCCAGGAAACTGCTAACTCAGCAGTTGACTGGTCCACGTTTGACCAGTCAACTGGTCCGGTGGGACCCGTGTGTTGGTGACCCAATTTTAACAGCAATTTATTTAACCTTTAAACGACCGGGTTAACTATGCAGCGAACCCCACAGTCAGTGCAGGGGGGTTTAGTTAATAGCGCCATTAACTGCTAATGACGGCGCCACGTCAGCGAGACACCGGCGACGAGGCCGAGCTTCCGCGACGGCCGTCCGGCCGATTCCGGTGACGGCTGCACGCGCGGGCGGGACCATTGGCAAGCTAGGGCTCTCGCGCTTCGTATGGTGGCCGCGGGGCCTGCTGGGGCAGCCGGAATCGAGCACGGCGGCGAGGGTAGCGGCGGGGCAGTGGCGGCGGCTAGAAGCGGGCGAGCAGCCAGGGCACGACGCAACTGGGGAGGGCGCGCGCGGCAGGGCAG
>NC_041390.1:57321240-57346542 GCF_002162155.2 Triticum dicoccoides | reverse complement strand
GCAGGCGATGTGGAGAACGATGGCGGAGCTCCCGCGCGGTCCTATGAGACGGGGTCGATGGAAGGCGCGTGGACAGTGTCGTCCATGGCCACGGCGATGGTGGGGGGGACAGCGGATCTGGAGGGGCTATGCGGATGGAGAGAGAGGGGAGTGGAGCAGGGGGGAGGACGAGGAGGCACGGGGGGGTCCCTATCTCCTCGCCGGCGACGTTGCAGCGTGGAGCGCCGAGCCGGGTGCAGTGTAGACGAGCGGGAATGTGCTCAGTCGGATGAACAGAGAGAGGAGGGGGATGACCGGGGAGGGAGTGGGATGGACTAGTTAGGCCTGCTGGTCCGGGTGGCCAAGGCCCAGAGGTGTCACGGGGGCTTCTTTTTCTTTTACTTTTGCTCTTTTCTTTTTACAGAAAGCGGTACTTCCATAAAATTTTGCAAAAATGTGGAACTTGGTCACATAATTACTTTGCAATATCCAGCACTGCCACAAAAGGTTTGGGCATTTTTGGAGTTCAATTGAATTTACACAATAAAGAAAAGGCATTTTAAAGGCTATTTTTGCTCTGTTAAAATGCATTAGGACCATTTAGAGTTGATGATGATGTTGTGTTCCTTAACAAATAATTGTTATGGAATTTTGGACAAATGATGAACATTTTTCTAGCAACTTTTGAGCAACTTCAAACTTCACTTGAATTTGAATTGACTGGAATTTTAAATGGGATAATGGGAAAAGGTGATTAAGCACTGTTTGGGAAAATGATTAGTTTAATCACAGAGTGTTACTGTAGCATGACACTGGGGTGTTACACTTTGCCAACGGATCCGAGACAGCCCGATCGCCAGGTGTTGCCCTTCTGTTGGCTAACGTACCCGGCTGAGCCCTCGACGCGTTTGAAAACTTCGGGATCCCCTCGGTCGTGGTCGCAAAGCTTCCTCCCTGGCCCACTACACCAGCTCGCTGACCTGTGCCCATGTGCGAAAGCCTCCAGTCCGATGGCCCCACCCTACCTTGCAGAACTGCCTGGTAGGATCGTCCCATCCCTCCACCGGCGCCGCCGCTCGCCGGACTGCGCTGATCGTGGCCTGCGCCTCTGGCATCTCTAACACCACATGACCAAGGCTGCACCACCAAGTCGCCGTCGAACTACGATCTGAGGGAACTGTCCGGCAGTCCACTTTGTCCACTCCTGTCGTTGGACCCAGACCTCCCTCTCCAGAGCTCCGACAGAAAAAAGTCGTGCATCCGCCCAATATGCACCAGGATGGGGTACTCCAGGAGTTGACGGAAAGAAGGCCTCTGCGCCGTCGGGTCATGCACTATCTCCGCCGGCTCCGGAACCCAGAGTCTGTGGAAAACCAACACCTCGCCAGGGTCTACGCACCAAGCTCTCAGCTTGAATAGTGACAAATCCTCCCTGCTCACCGTCTCCGGTGCCAGACTATCAATTAAACAGGCGCTGCCCAGAATCTCCGCCGTCGTGCGCTGCGACCACACATGGGATGGAACTCCTTCAATCGTGATATCGACCTGCACTCTCATCAATCTAGATGTTGCATGTGCCTGCCTAAGCCATGGCTTGATGAAGAGCTTGACTCCCTGATGCTCAATTGACGGTACGGCCAACGCCATGTTCCTGAACTGGTGTGCCGCAAAGATGACCAGAAAGTCCTCTGGGTGAAATTTGTGAACAGAAAACCTGAATCTTGGAATACTCAACTGCGCAACAATCGCCTCTGCCGCATCCTCACACGAAATCGGTGGCCTCGCCCTGCCCACGTACATCACCACCCCAAGTTGCAACCGGCGTTCAAGATCATCCATGTCCTCCGACCTCTGCAGCACACAAATCTCCGAGGAATATGGCGAAGATGCCGTCACTGTGGCCATCGGAGGGAAATTGGGCGCGACTGGCGAGAGCGTCTCCGCCGGTGCGCTCTGCCTAGGCTCCGTCAATCTCCTCCGAATGGCTGGCGGCGGACGCGGGGCCGACTCCCTTCTGGCCACCCTAGCGATGACAATGTGACGGAGCTCATCCGCGGAGATGGCGTTGCGCGGCTCCAAACACTGGGACGAAACATGGTCGGCGCCGCCACAACGGATGCACAACGGAGGGTTGCTACAGTCCTGCCGCCGGTGGCCCTCCTCGAAACAGCGGAAGCAGAGGCCATGAAGGTCCGGCGGGATTTGTCGTAGCTCCGAAGACGAGGGCGACCCAGATCTGCGGGGAGCGCCAGCCTCCTGCTGGCGCCGGAGGGCGTGATGCCGACGCCACA
The DNA here is from genome assembly GCF_002162155.2 of Triticum dicoccoides. NCBI lineage: Eukaryota > Viridiplantae > Streptophyta > Magnoliopsida > Poales > Poaceae > Triticum > Triticum dicoccoides. The sequence continues at coordinate 57,344,272 of NC_041390.1, read as the reverse complement.
TGGCCTTACGCGAAGGACCAGGACGGTGCCATCCCTCAGCATGCCCAGCCCCAGCCGGCGCAGCCCGCTCCACCGGCCCTCTCGCCGCCGAGGACGAATCCGCCGACCCCTGGGAAGCCGAAAGACCCAAGCCCGACACCCTGTCCCTCGGAAAAGCCGATGACACCGAAGGAGGACTACACGAGCCCGACGCCATGAGCTCGCGGGGGAAGTGGACGCCAGAGCCAGAGTGGTAGCCAACGGGGGGAGGGGGAGTGGACGCCGGAGCCGGAGCGGCAGCCGGCAGGGGAAGGTGTGCGGCGGCGCCGAAGCGGGACCATCGAGCGGGAGCGGGAGCGGGCACCGGGGAATAAAGCTATACTAACTCGACACCCCTCGACGGAGCATAAAGCGCGCTCGCAAGCTCAATTCTCGCAGGTGCATAAAGGTTTTTTTCCAACACAACCTTTCCAAGACTCTACCCAGCCGCTATCCGCCAAGTATCATGCCCTTTGCGCCACCACCACCACCTCCGCGCACCACGGTGCCACTCCCGACAGCAGCAAGCCGCCGCGAGTGGCCAACCGCGTCACAACACCCTAGCAGCGGCACACCCACCCAAATGGCCACTGCGCGGGCACCGCCAAAGTAATACGATGACGCCCTCATAACCGAGAGCTGCCATCCTCATCACCACGTGCCTCCACCCCGCCGCACACAAGGAACAAAGCGTCTGGTGCTGTCATTGGGCCGTCGCAGCTCGCTGATGAACCCAACCACTGGATCCATGCACGATGCCATGGATCCACCACTGTCGCAAGGTGAAGGTAGGTGACGCCACCGCAACCGGGGGTCACCGCTCGGGCGCACCAGCACGGGCTCTAGCGCCCTCGCTGCTGCAAAGTCATCATGGGCCTGGATTTGTCTTCCAACAAGCCGAATCACCACGTCGAGCGACCCTGTCGCCGGAGCCTCCACCGCCTCACCGCGAAGCCACAGTCACCATGCTTTAGCAAGCACCGTCTCACAAAGAAGCCACGGTTGTTGTGGAACGTAGTAATTTAAAAAAAAAATCCTACGCACACGCAAGATCATGGTGATGCATAGCAACGAGAGGGGAGAGTGTGATCTACATACCCTTGTAGACCGACAGCGGAAGCGTTAGCACAACGCGGTTGATGTAGTCGTACGTCTTCACGGCCCCACCGATCAAGCACCAAAACTACGGCACCTCCGAGTTTTAGCACACGTTCAGCTCGATGACGATCCCTGGACTCCGATCCAGCAAAGTGTCGGGGAAGAGTTCCGTCAGCACGACGGCGTGGTGACGATCTTGATGTACTACCGTCGCAGGGCTACGCCTAAGCACCGCTACAATATTATCGAGGACTATGGTGGAAGGGGGCACCGCACACGGCTAAGAATATGATCACGTGGATCAACTTGTGTCTATGGGGTGCCCCCTGCCTCCGTATATAAAGGATCAAGGGGGGGTGCGGCCGGCCAGGAGGAGGGCGCACCAGGAGGAGTCCTACTCCCACCGGGAGTAGGATTCCCCCCTTTTCCTAGTTGGAATAGGATTCGGGAAGGGGAAAAGAGGAGAGAGAGAAGGAAGGGGGGCGCCGCCCCCCTCTCCTTGTCCTATTCGGACTAGGGGGGAGGGGCGCGCGGCCCAGCTCTGGCCACCTCTCCTCTCTTCCACTAAAGCCCACTAGGGCCCATATACCTCCCGGGGGGTTCCGGTAACCTCCCGGTACTCTGGTAAAATCCCGATTTCACCCGGAACACTTCCGATATCCAAATATAGGCTTCCAATATATCAATCTTTATGTCTCAACCATTTAGAGACTCCTCGTCATGTCCCCGATCTCATCCGGGACTCCGAACTCCTTCGGTACATCAAAACTCATAAACTCATAATATAACTGTCATCGAAACCTTAAGCGTGCGGACCCTACGAGTTCGAGAACAATGTAGACATGACCGAGACACGTCTCCGGTCAATAACCAATAGCGGAACCTGGATGCTCATATTGGCTCCTACATATTCTACGAAGATCTTTATCGGTCAGACCGCATAACAACATACGTTGTTCCCTTTGTCATCGGTATGTTACTTGCCCGAGATTCGATCGTCGGTATCTCAATACTTAGTTCAATCTCGTTACCGGCAAGTCTCTTTACTCGTTTCGTAATACATCATCTTAAAACTAACTCATTAGTTGTAATGCTTGCAAGGCTTATGTAATGTGCATTACCGAGAGGGCCCAGAGATACCTCTCTGACAATCGGAGTGACAAATCCTAATCTCGAAATACGCCAACCCAACATGTACCTTTGGAGACACCTGTAGAGCACCTTTATAATCACCCAGTTACGTTGTGACGTTTGGTAGCACACAAAGTGTTCCTCCGGCAAACGGGAGTTGCATAATCTCATAGTCATAGGAACATGTATAAGTCATGAAGAAAGCAATAGCAACATACTAAACGATCGGGTGCTAAGCTAACGGAATGGGTCATGTCAATCAGATCATTCACCTAATGATGTGATCCCGTTAATCAAATAACAAATCTTTGTCCATGGTTAGGAAACATAACCATTTTTGATTAATGAGCTAGTCAAGTAGAGGCATACTAGTGACACTCTGTTTGTCTATGTATTCACACATGTATTATGTTTCCGGTTAATACAATTCTAGCATGAATAATAAACATTTATCATGAAATAAGGAAATAAATAATAACTTTATTATTGCCTCTAGGGCATATTTCCTTCAGTCTCCCACTTGCACTAGAGTCAATAATCTAGTTCACATTGCCATGTGATTTAGCACCAATAGTTCACATCATTATGTGACCAACACTCAAAGGGTTTACTAGAGTCAATAATCTAGTTCACATCGCTATGTGATTAACACCCAAAGAGTACTAAGGTGTGATCATGTTTTGCCTATGAGAGAAGTTTAGTCAACGGGTCTGCTATATTCAGATCCGTATGTATTTTGCAAATTTCTATGTCAACAATGCTCTGCACGGAGCTACTATAGCTAATTGCTCCCACTTTCAATATGTATCCAGATTGAGACTTAGAGTCATCTAGATCAGTGTCAAAATTTGCATCGACGTAACCCTTTACGACGAACCTTTTTGTCATGTCCATAATCAAGAAATATATCCTTATTCCACTAAGGATAATTTTGACCGCTGTCCAGTGATCTACTCCTAGATCACTATTGTACTCCCTTGCCAAAATCAGTGTAGGGTATACAATAGATCTGGTACACAGCATGGCATACTTTATAGAACCTATGGCTGAGGCATAGGGAATGATTTTCATTCTCTTCTATCTTCTGCCGTGGTCGGGCTTTGAGTCTTACTTAATTTCACACCTTGTAACACAGCCAAGAACTCTTTTCTTTGACTGTTCCATTTTGAACTACTTCAAAATCTTGTCAAGGTATGTACTCATTGAAAAAACTTATCAAGCGTCTTGGTCTATCTCTATAGATCTTGATGCTCAATATGTAAGCAGCTTCACCGAGGCCTTTCTTTGAAAAAATACTTTCAAACACTCCTTTATGCTTTGCAGAATAATTCTACATTATTTCCAATCAACAATATGTCATACACATATACTTATTAGAAATGTTGTAGTGCTCCCACTCACTTTCTTGTAAATACAGGCTTCACCGCAAGTCTGTATAAAACTATATGCTTTGATCAACTTATCAAAGCGTATATTCCAACTCCGAGATGCTTGCACCAGTCCATAGATGGATCGCTGGAGCTTGCATATTTTAGCACCTTTAGGATTGACAAAACCTTATGGTTGCATCATATACAACTCTTCTTTAAATCCATTAAGGAATGTAGTTTTGTTTATCCATTTGCCAGATTTCATAAAAATGCGGCAATTTCTAACATGATTTGGACAGACTTAAGCATCGCTACGAGTGAGAAAATTTCATCGTAGTCAACACCTTGAACTTTGTCAAAAACCTTTTTCGACAAGTCTAGCTTTGTAGAGAGTAACACTACTATCAGCGTCCGTCTTCCTCTTGAAGATCCATTTATTTTCTATGGCTTGCCGATCATCGGGCAAATCCATCAAAGTCCATACTTTGTTCTCATACATGGATCATATCTCAGATTTCATGGCCTCAAACCATTTCGCGGAATCTGGGCTCATCATCACTTCCTCATAGTTCGCAAGTTCGTCATGGTCTAGTAACATGACTTCCAGAACAGGATTACTGTACCACTCTGGTGCGGATCTCACTCTGGTTTACCTACGAGATTCGGTAGTGACTTGATCTGAAGTTGCATGATCATCATCATTAGCTTCCTTACTAATTGGTGTAGCAGTCACAAGAACAGATTTCTGTGATGAACTACTTTCCGATAAGGGAGCAGGTACAGTTACCTCATCAAGTTCTACTTTCCTCCCACTCACTTCTTTCGAGAGAAATTCCTTCTCCAGAAAGGATCCATTCAAAGCAACGAATATCTTGCCTTCGGATCTGTGATAGAAGGTGTACCCAACATTTTCTTTTTGGGTATCCTATGAAGACGCACTTCTCCGATTTGGGTTTGAGCTTATCAGGTTGAAACTTTTTCACATAAGCATTGCAACCTCAAACTTTAAGAAACGACAGCTTAGGTTTCTTGCCAAACCATAGTTCATACAGTGTCGTTTCAACGGATTTAGATGGTGCCCTATTTAACGTGAATGCAGCTGTCTCTAATGCATAATCCCAAAACGATAGTGGTAGATTGGTAAGAGACATCATAGTTCGCACCATATCTAATAAAGTACGGTTATGACGTTCGGACACACCATTATGCTGTGGTGTTCCAGGTGGCGTGAGTAGTGAAACTATTTCACATTGTTTTTAACTGAAGGCCAAACTCGTAACTCAAATATTTTACTTCTGCAATCATATCGTAGAAACTTTTTATTTTTGTTACGATGATTCTCCACTTCACTCTGAAATTCTTTGAACTTTTCAAATGTTTCAGACTTGTGTTTCATCAAGTAGATATACCCATATCTGCTCAAATCATCTATGAAGGTCAGAAAATAACGATACCCGCTGTGAGCCTCAACACTCATCGGATCACATACATCAGTATGTATTATTTCCAATAAGTCAGTTGCTCGCTCCATTGTTCCGGAGAACGGAGTCTTAGTCATCTTGCCCATAAGGCATGGTTCGCAAGCATCAAGTGATTCATAATCAAGTGATTCCAAAATCCCATCAGCATGGAGTTTCTTCATGCGCTTTACACCAATATGACCTAAACGGCAGTGCCACAAATAAGTTGCATTATCATTATTAACTTTGCATCTTTTTTCTTCAATATTATGAATATGTGTATCACTATGATCGAGATCCAAAAAACCATTTTCATTGGGTGTGTAACCATATAAGGTTTTATTCATGTAAACAGAACAACAATTATTCTCTAACTTAAATGAATAACCGTATTGCAATAAACATGATCAAATCATATTCATGCTCAACGCAAACACCAAATAACACTTATTTAGGTTCAACACTAATCCCGAAAGTATAGGGAGTGTGCGATGATGATCATATCAATCTTGGAACTACTTCCAACACACATCGTCACTTCACCCTTAACTAGTTTCTGTTCATTCTGCAACTCCCGTTTCGAGTTACTACTCTTAGCAACTGAACCAGTATCAAATACCGAGGGGTTGCTATGAACACTAGTAAAATACACATTAATAATCTGTATATCAAATATACCTTTGTTCACTTTGCCATCCTTCTTATCCGCCAAATACTTGGGGCAGTTCCGCTTCCAGTGACCAGTCCCTTTGCAGTAGAAGCACTTAGTCTCAGGCTTAGGACCAGACTTGGGCTTCTTCACTTGAGCAGCAACTTGCTTGTTGTTCTTCTTGAAGTTCCCCTTCTTCCCTTTGCCCTTTTATTGAAACTAGTGGTCTTGTCTACCATCAACACTTGATGCTCTTTCTTGATTTCTACCTTCATCGATTTCATCATCATGAAAAGCTCGGGAGTCGTTTTCGTCATCCCTTGCATACTATAGTTCATCACGAAGTTCTACTAACTTGGTGATGGTGACTAGAGAATTCTGTCAATCACTATCTTATCTGGAAGATTAACTCCCACTTGATTCAAGCGATTGTAGTACCCAGACAATCTGAGCACATGCTCACTAGTTGAGCGATTCTCCTCCATCTTTTGGCTATAGAACTTGTTGGAGACTTCATATCTCTCAACTCGGGTATTTGCTTGAAATATTAACTTCAACTCCTGGAACATCTCATATGGTCCATGACGTTCAAAACGTCTTTTGAAGTCCCGATTCTAAGCCGTTAAGCATGGTGCACTAAACTATTAAGTAGTCATCATATTGAGCTAGCCAAACATTCATAACGTTTGCATCTGCTCCTGCAATAGGTCTGTCACCTAGCGGTGCATCAAGGACATAATTCTTCTGTGCGGCAATGAGGATAAACCTCAGATCACGGATCCAATCCGCATCATTGCTACTAACATCTTTCAACACAATTTTCTCTAGGAACATATCAAAATAAACACAGGGAAGCAACAACGCGAGCTATTGATCTACAACATGATTTGCAAAATACTACCAGGACTAAGTTCATGATAAATTTAAGTTCAATTAATCATATTACTTAAGAACTCCCACTTAGATAGACATCTCTCTAATCCTCTAAGTGATCACGTGATCCAAATCAACTAAACCATGTCCGATCATCACGTGAGATGGAGTAGTTTCATTGGTGAACATCACTATGTTGATCATATCTACTATATGATTCACGCTCGACCTTTCGGTCTCCGTGTTCCAAGGCCATATCTGTATATGCTTGGCTCGTCAAGTATAACCTGAGTATTCCGCGTGTGCAACTGTTTTGCACCCGTTGTATTTGAACGTAGAGCCTATCACACCCGATCATCACGTGGTGTCTCAGCACGAAGAACTTTCGCAATGGTGCATACTCAGGGAGAACACTTCTTGATAATTAGTGAGAGATCATCTTAAAATGCTACCGTCAATCAAAGCAAGATAAGATGCATAAAAGAGAAACATCACATGCAATCAATATAAGTGATATGATATGGACATCATCATCTTGTGCTTGTGATCTCCATCTTCGAAGCACCGTCGTGATCACCATCGTCACCGGCGCGACACCTTGATCACCTATCGTAGCATCGTTGTCGTCTCGCCAATTTTATGCTTCCACGACTATCGCTACCGTTTAGTGATAAAGTAAAGCATTACAGCGCAATTGCATTGCATACAATAAAGCGACAACCATATGGCTCCTGCCAGTTGCCGATAACTTGGTTACAAAACATGATCATCTCATACAATAAAATTCAGCATCATGTCTTGACCATATCACATCACAACATGCCCTGCAAAAACAAGTTAGACGTCCTCTACTTTGTTGTTGCAAGTTTTACGTGGCTGCTACGGGCTTAAGCAAGAACCAATCTTACCTACGCATCAAAACCACAATGATAGTTTGTCAAGTTGGTGTTGTTTTAACCTTCGCAAGGACCGGGCGTAGCCACACTCGGTTCAACTAAAGTTGGAGAAACTGTCACCCGCTAGCCACCTTTGTGCAAAGCACGTCGGGAGAACCGGTCTCGCGTAAGCGTACGCGTAATGTCGGTCCGGGCCGCTTCGTCCAACAATACCGCCGAACCAAAGTATGACATGATGGTAAGCAGTATGACTTATATCGCCCACAACTCACTTGTGTTCTACTCGTGCATATAACATCAACACATAAAACCTAGGCTCGGATGCCACTGTTGTGGAACGTAGTAATTTCAAAAAAAATTCCTACGCACACGCAAGATCATGGTGATGCATAGCAATGAGAGGGGAGAGTGTGATCTACATACCCTTGTAGACCGACAGCGGAAGCGTTAGCACAACGCGGTTGATGTAGTCGTACGTCTTCACGGCCCGACCGATCAAGCACCGAAACTACAGCACCTCCGAGTTTTAGCACACGTTCAGCTCGATGACGATCCCCGGACTCCTATCCAGCAAAGTGTCGGGGAAGAGTTCCGTCAGCACGACGGCGTGGTGACGATCTTGATGTACTACCGTCACAGGGCTTCGCCTAAGCACCGCTACAATATTATCGAGGACTATGGTGGAAGGGGGCACCGCACACGGCTAAGAATATGATCACGTGGATCAACTTGTGTCTATGGGGTGCCCCCTGCCTCCGTATATAAAGGATCAAGGGGGGGGTGCGGCCAGCCAGGAGGAGGGCGCGCCAGGAGGAGTCCTAATCCCACCGGGAGTAGGATTCCCCCCTTTTCCTAGTTGGAATAGGATTCGGGAAGGGGGAAAGAGGAGAGAGAGAAGGAAGGGGGGGCGCCGCCCCCCTCTCCTTGTCCTATTCGGACTAGGGGGGAGGGGCGCGCGGCCCAGCCCTGGCCACCTCTCCTCTCTTCCACTAAAGCCCACTAAGGCCCATATACCTCCCGGGGGGTTCCGGTAACCTCCCGGTACTCCTGTAAAATCCCGATTTCACCCGGAACACTTCCGATATCCAAATATAGGCTTCCAATATATCAATCTTTATGTCTCGACCATTTCGAGACTCCTCGTCATGTCCCCGACCTCATCCGGGACTCCGAACTCCTTCGGTACATCAAAACTCATAAACTCATAATATAACTATCATCGAAACCTTAAGCGTGCGGACCCTACGGGTTCGAGAACAATGTAGACATGACCGAGACACGTCTCCGGTCAATAACCAATAGCGGAACCTGGATGCTCATATTGGCTCCTACATATTCTACGAAAATCTTTATCGGTCAAACCGCATAACAACATACGTTGTTCCCTTTGTCATCGGTATGTTACTTGCCCGAGATTCGATCGTCGGTATCTCAATACCTAGTTCAATATCGTTACCGGCAAGTCTCTTTACTCGTTTCGTAATACATCATCTTGCAACTAACTCATTAGTTGTAATGCTTGCAAGGCTTATGTAATGTGCATTACCGAGAGGGCCCAGAGATACCTCTCCGATAATCGGAGTGACAAATCCTAATCTCGAAATACGCAAACCCAACATGTACCTTTGGAGACACCTGTAGAGCACCTTTATAATCACTCAGTTACGTTGTGACGTTTGGTAGCACACAAAGTGTTCCTCCGGCAAATGGGAGTTGCATAATCTCATAGTCATAGGAACATGTATAAGTCATGAAGAAAGCAATAGCAACATACTAAACGATCGGGTGCGAAGCTAATGGAATGGGTCATGTCAATCAGATCATTCACATAATGATGTGATCCCGTTAATCAAATAACAACTCTTTGTCCATGGTTAGGAAACATAACCATCTTTGATTAATGAGCTAGTCAAGTAGAGGCATACTAGTGACACTCTGTTTGTCTATGTATTCACACATGTATTATGTTTCCGGTTAATACAATTCTAGCATGAATAATAAACATTTATCATGAAATAAGGAAATAAATAATAACTTTATTATTGCCTCTAGGGCATATTTCCTTCAACGGTTGCCAGCAAGTGCCTGGAATGGACACGCCTGCGCACCCGTGAAGCGCCCTGCATCCACCTTCGTTGGGGCCAGCGCAACTGCTTGAAGTGGCGCAGACCTGCATTTATACGAGTTTGTAATGTACTTTCTTTGTTCCTAAATATAAGTCTTTTTGGAGATTCCACTACAGACTACATACGGAGCAAAACGAGTGAATCTACACTCTAAAGTATGTCTATATACATCCACATGTAGTCCGTAGGGGAATCTCTAGAAAGACTTATATTTAGAAACGGAGTATTTATTTATTTATTTTGATTTTTTTGTCAGATATGGCTTATACGTACGTGCCTGCAGGAAGATGTGTGCCACAGTGCATATGTGTGTGTACACAGTTTAAAACAGAAGGACAATGATCCATGGAAAACAGGCGTCATACCAATGATTATGCACTCTGCGTAATTACCTGCCATTTAAAACATTTGAGCGTTGAATTTCCTGATCCCTATGAAACCTAAACTGATGCAACCTGAAACTATGAAATGGTAGTTGCGGTGATCATGCGCAAATGTTTCATTTCCTCCAAGGTCAGCTATGTCCTTTGCCAGGACTCCGAGCATGTTCAATACACACCGTTACACCTTGGTGTTTAAAATCATCTGATAGCTGAGTAGCAGAGAATGCCGAACAAGAGAAAAAGTCATGCCACATACGCAGGCAATCGTGGCAGGCACCGGAACGGATTGTTATCAAACACGTGCATTGGCTCTATTTGGTAGAAGATAGAATTTGGAAGAGTGTTAACCCAAAATTCCTGGTGCCTCCTATATCTGAATCCATGCTACGACCCACATCTATGTGTGTGTGCACTCGTGCTAGCGTGTGTGTGGTGTAATTATATTGATAGTAGTGGGGAGCAATTGGACTTTGCTATAACTTTATAACATCAGTTGTAGCATTTTATTCACGAGAAACATCACCTCCAGCCGCGTACAGTGATGGTACATTTGTGCCACAACCCGCAGTTAGATCTCAACATGTGAGCACTGCTTCATGCATCTGTACAGATTTTCGTGTATCTTTGGCATGGAATTTACATAAGTAGAAGCAAATTTTACTCCCCTCCCAAACCAACAAGGAAGACATTGCAATCGTTGACACATAACACAATTAATTAAGGACCACACAGAAGGAGCGTACAATAAGTCCATCATGTCGATGAAGTTAGGGAGCTCTCATGATTCATAGAGAACAAAAAAAAGGCGAGTCATGAACTAAAACTACAACTCCCTGCTAGTTGGGCCATAGTCCGGATTTTTTAAGGCATGTAATAGTATATGACTGTTATTTTGTTTCTGTGTAACGAATTAAGCTTTTCTGCTACAAAAAATATGCCTCACATACTGAAGCTAACCCTAACGGGCAACTGATGGTGATACTGATCATAGGAGGTTACACTGCTCGGCGCACAGCACCTATAACTAAGATGAACAATAACATTAAGAAAATACTTACAATGCAAAAAAATGAACAAGATGATTCTGTATTCTTTAAAAAAGATTTTTCATTAATTGCAATCGTGCAAGGTCAGACTAGACATGGAGGTCGGCACCGCACCTCGCAAAACAACCCCACACAACTCTCTACGACCCACCTAACAGGGCAAGCTCATGCCCTGCCCCCATTAATCTTCCTACTAATCCTCACAACTAGCACTCGGTGCTCCCCTTGGTTTGATATATGACAGAACTCCATCGTGGCTCATTGTAGATCTGACATATCCTGATCCCACACTTCAATAGCTCTAATAACCACACTACTCTCTGATTCAATGATCAGGATCAGGGGAGAGGGGGGGTCATTCAACTCGGTGAAACTTAACTATTCTTTTCGAAAGAAGGTTTAAATCCACAGCCGTTGCATCATTACGATGCACACCATCATTCTTGTTAACTAGTAAGCAGATTACAACAAAACACAACCACTGCATAACCGTTACAAGATATATAATTAAAATCTTGTTCTCGATCTGTCTGGTCCATTTTTATAGACTTACATATCACATCTTGCATGTTTTCGACCACCCCCACCAACAATAATCATCCGCCTCATGCTACCTCTGGACACCTGATGCTACCTCTGGACTCCTCACTTTTGTAGATAACCGATCTCCATTACCATTTCTATTCCGCACTTTCATTAGAAAGTGTACAACAGAAGGCTCACAAAGTAACATGTACGAATCATGGCGCCCAAAATGTTCCAGAGAGTATATGTAAACAATAGAAAATTAACCGTGTATAGAAAAGTCTGTCCAACCATATAGTTCTAAAAAAATAGATCTCATATTTACTTTAAGTTAGTTTGCAAATAACTATTATTCAACTATGTGTCGCACATGTGTGTAAAAAAATCCATAATAGCTCATACCAAATTAAAATACATCAACCTTTTGTAGGAAAATGATATGAAATTTGCTAAGATTGTTGCATGTAAACAAAAATGGAGAAAACTTCCATTATACATTCAGATCCTGTGCATGCGACCACATAGGTGTTGTATAAAGCGAGCAAATGAGGATTCCGTGCCTAATTACGCATAGATGGACCACTTGACTGAAGGATGTATGCAAACTCATAGATAGATCTGAAAAGGTCCAATTAACATACATAATATGCTTATCTTTGTTAGTCGGAAGGGAGAATGAAGGATTTATGGAGTGGTATATAGAAGAACCTTTGTTGCCCATGCAACAAATCCTTGAGCAGATCAGCACAACTATGCTACCCACAAAGACCCACACACCACCAAAGAGTAACACCGTCGAGGTTGCCAGCAAGCTATCGTCATCATCACTTCTAACCAAGTAAGCGACTCCGCCTTCATCGCAGACGACCAACCAAGATCCCTCACCTCAAATGACATTGGAGCTACTAAGTTGCAAATGATGAAAGCACAACTGACTGATCGGTTTGCTCACTCCATGTGAAATTTTAGCACCCAATAGTTTTTCAAAATGATGAATGATTAAATGTGACAATAACTAAGTTTACCTCTACACTAATTAATCCCAAAACAGATATTTTGATCCTAAGATGATTTCTTATTGTTGACTTCATGTCACATGAGCTATTTCTCCCTTCTCTTGTGATTAGTCCAGCCATTGAAAATAGAAGTAAAGTGCATTTATCTATCGATTGTTTTTTATTTAGAGTGTGTTTCTGTCATGATCAGACCATCGAAGGGAACACCAACAGAACCAATGATTAATTTCTCCATATACATGTCAAAAATTCATCCCGCAGATTAACTGCTGCACCGCCTCAAGTAACTCAAAGTTGTGGTTCTTTCTGGTGGCGTGACGTGCTGAAGCTGTATGACAAATTTTGTAAATTGGCTGTCCCTCACGTGCGCTCGGGGGACTCGGTGGTTTTTTGGCTGGATCGGTGGCAACTTAATAACGCTGTGGTTATCATGCAACAACGTTTCCCGAGGCTCCACTCTTTTGTGATTGAAGACACGCTTACCATTAAGGAGGTGATGGAGCTGTCTGACCTGACCGACAATTTTCACCTGCCTTTATCAGTTGAAGCTTTCGAGGAATTCAATCAGCTTCAGGCTTTAATGCCTTTGATCAATTTGCATGAGGGAGTAAATGATGTCTGGAAATGGCCTTCAAAATCTGGGGATTATCGGTCAAGGACCTATTATTTGTCTAGTTTTTCCGATGTCGTGGTTGACCCCATATTTGGGTGGATCTGGAAATGCTCTTGCACTCTCAAGCTCAAGGTGTTTGGCTGGCTTCTTTTGATGGATCGTCTAAACACTAGGGATATGATGCAGCGAAGGCATTGGATTATCCAGGATGATACTTGTGTTATGTGCTTCTCAGCTTTGCATGAAGATAGAGCTCATCTCTTCTTTGCTTGCAACTTCAGCCAACGTGTCTGGAATTATTTGGGCATCTCATGGAGTGTTCACCCTAACCAGACTACTTTTGAAATGGCTTGCGCGGCCAGGAGGGATTTTGGTCATCATTTTTTCACTGAGGTAGTCTTTACGGCTACTTGGAATATTTGGACTCGAAGGAATGGAAGGATCTTCAGAAATGAGTTGCCCGCTTTCAGATCTTGGAGGAGGAATTTTATTCATGATATTTCTCTTTTAGCTCATAGAATCAAGTGTAAATATAGAGATAGACTAACTTCTTGGATAGCCTCCTTACCCTAATCTCTCTTTGTAAGTAGCCTCTTCTCTTTATTTGTTTCTCTCTTGTAACTTTGTATTCTTTACCTCTTGGTTTTAATAAAGGGATGTGAGGCTGTTGCCTTGCAGTATATAGTCAAAAAAAATCGTCCCGCAGATAGAGGACTCAACTCTAAGGAAAACACAAGGTTTTGATGTTCTAGCTCTATACAATGCGACTAGTCAACAACGGTTCTAGCTCTGTACAATGTGACTAGTCAACAACGGTTGTAGATTTGTGATGCCCGCCTTCCTATGGAGCTACATCAGAGCAATACAAATCAAATGTTACAATTCATGCATCACATATTAAGTTACATGATTGACATCCACATTGACTAAAAAAAGTTATATACATATCCAGTATGTAGTGAATGGCTAATATGCGAAAGATTACACATAGCCCGACACGCAACCCACATTTCCATCATAATTAGGGCCTTAAGTTGTCGATTCTCCCCCGGTAAGCAATTTCCAAATACATTTGAGATATTCCGAGGTCGTAGAAGTTCAAATATCATACATGCTACTCACCACAGTATGCAGGCTAATGTAGATGTGATAATAGTGAATAGATCATTCTTCTTCCTCACAATAGCACTACCTTTTGCTACCCTTCCGGTCCCGCATTGTGAAATTTTACTTTTGCAAATAGCATAAAGGGTGAAGATCCTAAGGAAAGATCTTAATCTTTAGTATGACCTTGATTTCCAAACAAGTATCCTACAAAATCAAAGTCTGTGTTCATCTTGTCCGCAAAAATAAACCTGACTATAAAGCTACCTGATGGCAAGCCTCCTTAAACCATCCATGTTCCTTAGTTTATCTGGAAAAGGAAAAATGGTGGAAAGTGGGAGCACAATATTTTTATGGATAATGGTGGAATTATTTGGCAATCATGCTAGAATATAAACTTGACCCCAAACAAGACTACAGGTGAAACTCCCGACACTAAGATGATTAGGATAAGTGGGATGAATTAACTTGGAATGTCATATCTGAATAATTCTTATGTGTTTTTTTTAAGTCACTCTAAAGTTTAGAGGAATAACAGAAGTTTCTTATGAAGGATTTTTTTTATCATTGTCAATTGTGGGTGGAAGTGCGGGAAGGAATAAACTCAAATGAAGAAGAACATAGTTTGGGAACTTAATATCATACCAAATAACCGCAAGCCTATTATCTGGAAGTGATGTTTTTTGTAAGGATATTAGGCTGACTAGAATATAATAGTGTCACTCTTGTTATTCAA
Organism: Triticum dicoccoides; assembly: GCF_002162155.2. NCBI lineage: Eukaryota > Viridiplantae > Streptophyta > Magnoliopsida > Poales > Poaceae > Triticum > Triticum dicoccoides. Next base: position 57,329,228 of record NC_041390.1, on the reverse strand, counting down.
TTATTCACGCAGAGGGAAATATACTTTGTGGAAACTATCTCTCCTTGAATTTTGGGAAAGAGGAACTAAAGATATGGTTTGCTAATCGAGTATATTCATGTATGGTCTTATAACAGGCTTCACATCAATGGAATAGTAGGTGATATGGTTTTCTAAATGAAGCAAGGCGGTCATCTACAAATGTAAGTGTAAAGTATTTTGCATTATTATTGTATACGTTAACATTGTTTTGTTGTTTGCAATGATAAAGTCACATTGATGGAAGTGAAAGCTTGATCATCTTTTAACTTTCATATGAAAGGAACATCTGAAACATCCTATGTTTTACAAGTGGAAATACATAGAAAATATTTTGAAGTGTTTCTCTATGGAAAATTGCAAATCTATTAACATACCTTTGATAAAGGGAATCATACTCAATGAGGAATTATATTTGAACTCCTGAGGGAAAATGGAATAATAAATGATACTGAAATTGATATGTATATTCATTATATTATCATACCTTAGCTACTAGAATTTATGCTGCATTCAAGCAGTGGAAAGAAAGACGAGCAGCTAAGGGAATCTCACACATCATATAAGATTGTGGAAAGTGCATCACAACCTGTCACTTGTTCTGGAATTTATATTGAAGGTAAACACATTGAGGAAATTATTACTCTATCTACAAGATGAGAAATAAGTCCAGGTACGCATATTCAATTTTTTGTAGTACTAATATGGTGCAGGTTCACTGACCGAAGTCAGGAATTTCTTTGAACACACATGGTTAATTATGAAACTTCATTTACTAATTGGATTCGATATTTATGTGGTTTTTTGAAAGTTTATTCAACATGGTTATATTATACTTGACTCGATGTGGAATTAATCATATTATTATATATATGTGATGGAAAATAATTGATGCGGAATTTCACTTGAGGAAACAAAATACTCAAGGTGCCTATAAAGGTGGAATTACACTCGAGGAAATAATACTCGAGGCGCCGAGGCCAGCTATGCTGGAATAATTAGGCGAAAACTAAAGGTCTCTAGAGATCTTAAGTGTCATAGCAAGGAAACATACTGAGGAAAGGTATCACTATATATTTCTTGGATTTTCAACGTAGTATTAACCTGGTTGATGACCCCTTGACTAAGCCTATTAGTCATGAGGTATTTGGTAAACATATTAAGGCTATGGGTTTACGAATATTTGAATGGTCGTTTTTGACAAGTGGGAGATGTTGGAATCATGTGTCCTGCAACTATATTCAAATTACTAGGAATTACTAATATGCGGAATACCTCATTATGGAATTATATATGTATTTGTGCATGGAATTACCTTTTCTGATTATCATGGAATTATCACTTGTTGGAACGTACTTAAGTTTTATATGCTTAAGGAAGCTGGTTGATTATCAGTGGAATACAGTATACTATTTATATTGAAAAGACTACCCGAGTACACTGATGATTGGAAGGATCTAGATCATATAATTATATTACAACCCTAATGTTGATCTACAGAATTAGAGGAAATTACACTCTATTATGGCGCGTTGCTCACAAGCACGTGCTCCGGGGATATAACTGGTAGAATCCCTTAACAGACAAATATGATCGTGGTTGGTAATTTGATCTAGAATTTATCCCGGAAACTAGTGGAAAAACTAGGAATCTTATATCTGTATAAGATGCGGACTCTTTGAAAAGACAGTATAAGAAGGTCCTTACCCCCTAGCCTCAGGTATGCGAATTGTGAGTGGCACCACGGATAAGCGCAAAGGAGTAGGGGGTAGACCACAAACACTAAATTTCCAACAATCCATAGGATATAAGGGTACATTCAATGCATATTAAGGTCTGGTGTCCTAATGTAATTAGTATCCTCCGCTAGTTCATACTCACCACAAATCATAACAACTAATTTTTCTCAAAGCTCACCACTTTGTATACACCCCGTGTAGTTCGAAAACACAAGAACATGTACTAGAATTTGTTTGTCCCAGGAAATTTCATTTGGTGTCTGGCGTTGTGGTGGCGTCGACGGCAGATGAGTCTGGCAAGACAGTGCATTGATTGCTCCTGAAGATAGGACTACCAAAGAAGGCGGCGACGGATTCTATAGCGTGCGCATGCGGTGCACGCTGACAGGCTCCTAGACCGGTTGGTGCTTCGGGCTAGCCGGCAGGCGACATGATGAGGCCACCGGTTTCTTGGTGCACATGGCGCGAGGTCAGAGCACATCATCTATCTTGTAGTTTGGGTGACAGTTTTCGCTAGGAAGGTGTCTTTGTTAGATTTATGTATTTATTTTGTAAGGCCTTGATAAATAATGCAATAAATATGGTTCTGTGCATCGCTTGACGCGGAGGCCGGGGTAATCCTTCTTTTTTGAAAGAAAGAAACTTTCTTCAGGTATTAGGTGCATGTCATGATTGTAAATGAAACATAATTTTTTCATACAATTTGTGCGTAGACGCTCCCTTCTAAATGTCTTAACAGAGGTGTCCCGAAGCACTTGTTGCAAATTAACATGGATCAATCCAGAGATGCGGCATGCCTAAACCTGCTCTAGAAACTAAAGAAAACCCTGAGCGGTTTCATGTCCAAAATTAGTTCATATGAGAGGTCAGTATTTCTTATGTGCAAGAGTAACCATGTCTGCTTGCACACACTCTATTCTTGATGCCTCCCAGGCCCAGTTGGTTATAGCTGAATCGAAAAGCGGGACGGGAAATGGGGTAGTAGACTATGATCCTTAGTGACGAGCCTTGCATATGAGTACTCTACCCTACTAGATGCATGTAGCCAGAGTATCATAGAACCTACCTAGTACCTAGCATATTTGATTTATTAATTTTGATCATAAGAGCTCTCTCCTACCCTATGTATGAATATTTAAGCACCAACGAGTAGACTACTGTGATGTGTGTAAGAAATAAATAGCGACTTCATAGTACTTTCATGTGAGGGGAAGAGATATTCATTACTCCGATATAAAGTTACAGTCGGCTTACAAGACTTGATAGTAAAGTTTGCTAAGACATAAGCGCACGCACACACACCCAGGGCCGTCTTTAGGAATTCGGGGCCCGGTGGGAAATGCAAAATGAAGTCCTAAAGTTTTAAAAATTCTTGTAATTAAAATATTTATATACAACTAAAGAACACTCTTGTTTAAGCCATTACCTTTAAATATGCGGTATTTTGTACAATATTATGGAATGTATCAAATACACCAACTATCTTCTATAAAGAACACATCGGTGAAGCAATAAACATAGAACAGTTTATTAAGTAACTTACTTAAGAACTGATGCACATATACAGTATACCCATTAACCATTAAATTATTGAACATGAAAAATGACCTAAATAATACTTCTTGGTCTTGGGGCCACCTGATGGACATGGACTGGTCGGTGATTCATCAAATAAATCTCCAAATCAATCTGGCCTAAGCCCGAGCGCTTGACCGCCGGCTAGCAGCGGCTGCCTTCTGCTTTTCCTGGCTACGTTGGACCTTGCTGGGGCTCGTTTCTGCTCGAATTTGTTAGGCGAATTCAGGAAGGCTGGAAAGAATAGTGGGGCAGAAGGCTGGCCCAGAGGGGGAGTTGGGGAGAGGCTCGGGGCGTACGATCGATCGATTGGGAGGAAGCGCTCGGTCGAACTGCTCGCACAGCCCACTGGACGGGCCTGCACACACCTTATTTATGTTTTAGTACAAAGGCGCTAGCAAGATGCACCCAGGCCCGGTCCTGATGGGGGGCAGGGGGTGGCCGCCCCGGGCCCCCGGAGTGGATGGGCCCCCACCCAGGCCTGCTGCTAAGTTGAAACCCTGCATGGGCTGATAAATCGTGCTGCTAAGTTGGCCCAAGTTACTACGTTGTTGGCCACTAATTAGGCTTGTCTCAAAAAAAACTAATTACGCACAGGCTTGGATCATAGATCGAGTCAGCCGCGTGTCAGTTATGACTTCACGCACGCATGCCGGGCATAGTCGGCGGCTGCCGCCAGATGGATTTTTCGCCTCTTCACCTCGCGACCGCCGGAACCAGTTGACGACGGCGTACAAGGGATCGCCACCAAGCATGCGCCATGCTGCGCTGCCGGCGTTTCCCGTCAATGAGATGAAAAGCTGATTCTAGATAAGGTATTATGCCCTAATGATTTTGCTTTTTCCATGATAATAATTACTAAAAAGTTATAAATGATAATCAATATTCGATCTTCATTGATAATTGATTGAGTGGCCGTGGTTACTATAGATATTATTAGGCTTTTGTCATTTGTGAAATCAATGTTATGATTAATAAGATTTTTTATCGAGTTAATATGGTACTCCATACTAAGGGCATGTCCATTGTAGAGACCTTGATGTGAGGCTTAGAGAAAACATATAAATAATAATAATTACGTGGCATCTGTTTAAGAGCCACCACGTCTGGTGCTAATTGCAACGTATAGATGCTTTCTCACTAAATTGATTAGATTGCCCCATCAAATAAATTGATTGGATTGCGTTTGATCTTTGCAATGATATATGGAACACACAAATGCAAGCACTAGTCATGGAAAAGAAACTATACCATGATTACGGTTAATTTATTTTTCACTAAAAATGCACTAGATGTGATAGTACTTCAATTCATCCTCCTAGTAAGTAAAGCAAATTCGTCGGGTGTTGGATGCAAGATTGAACCTTGGGATCGAATAGGAAGCAGAAAGACGGTTAGGAAATCAGTCATGAGGGCACGCTCTAAGGGGCCCCGAGCTCTACTCTCGCCCCGGGCCCCAACAATCCCAGAACCGGCCCTGGATGCACCTTATTTAGAAAACGATCAAATTTCTTGAGAATGTTCTCTATGTTCCCATGAAGATTTCCCCTCACCTCATTTAGTAGTTGGGCAGAGCCAAGCCCAAGCCCTCCATGGTTGCAACGATCTCATTTATCTCGCGATGTGGTACTTCAGAAAAATAAGAAGGTAAATATAGTAGATGCATTTATGTTAACACTTCTACTACGATACAACCCCCCTTAAACACATCAATGGAGATCTCTTCGTATCCCTTCATAATAAAGAGTAGAATAATCTTTTCTAAAAATACGTCGCATGCGCCGAGCGCACGGATACAAGACATGTGTATCGTAACGTAACCAGCCGGGAGAGAATACTTGTTGTGCCCACTTACTTTCTTTTTCGCTTCTTATGAGGCAAATATAACTCCGAGAACTTTCAGCCCCGTTTTTTCTTCTTTTTTTAACTGAGTTTTGTTCTGTTTTTTTTTCAAATGCACGAACCTTTTTTAAAATAACATTCGTGCACTTTTTCTCAAATTTTGAATCTTTTAAAATTTCTCAAAAAAATTTGTTGCAAATTTTTTTAGTGGACTTATTTTGAAAATCTAGGAATTTTTTTCAAACCCGTCAACATTTATTTCAGAATCGATGAACTTCTTCCAAATCCACAATGTTTGGGCCGGCCCAACAGGCGCCTGACGGGAGCGATGCCATGGCCTAGTTGGGCCAATGCCTAAGCGTTTTGTCTTCTTCTATTTTCGGTTTTCATTCTCGATTTTTGTTAATTCATTTTTCTATGTTTTGAACTTTACTATTATTTTTTAAACCTGTAGAAAAATTGAAAAAATTAGTATACCAAAGATGTTCTGTCTTCAAGTATTGTTCAAATTTTTCAAAAATTCTGGAACTAAAAAATTGTTTCCATTTTCTAATTTTTTTATCACAAATTTAAGAAATTTTTTGTGTTTCAGAAAACTTGATAATTGTTTCAAAAATTACGTGGTTTGCAATTTATGTTCAAAATTTTCAACAATTGTTGGAATTTTTTAACAAATTAAGAAAACGTGTTCAAGTTTGTAAAATTTTCTTACACAATATGAAATTCCAAAATTGTTGACAAATTTTAGGAAAAGGTTAGGACACAAGAAAATGTCTGTGTTCAAATGAGGAAAACTACATGGTCATTGATGCACTCGTCTGGCCTAGTCTAGCACACTCCTCTTAACTGGTGATTTTTGACTATGGATAAATGACCGCGACTTCTTGCAGCAACCTGGCGGTGACTTTTGACTATCAATAAATGACCGCGACTTCTTGCAGCAACCTGGCACAGACATATGAAACATCAGTGGCAGGTTTGAATGACTTTTGACATTGTTTGCAAATTTTGCAAGATATGACTTCTGACATCGTTTGCACATTGCAAGGTGGACGGCCATTTATCGGCCATTTTTCACTGAGAAAACTCTGAAAAATGCAAAATTTGTTAAAAATCCAAACAACTTGGCTTGATGCCTTGAATTGTTCGTAGAAGCTAGTAGAAATTTTTGGGGCTATTTGATAGATGTCAAAAAAACAATGTGCTTTCAAACTGACCCTTCTACACGAACACACCCTCCGTTGAACATGGTCTATTTTTGCACATCGTTGAAATAACCCCAACTTTCAAAAGTAGGTAGGTGCCCATGGTAGGAATCCATGCCTAGTATGAACGATTTTCAACATCATATACAAGTTGCGACACGTCCGACTATTTATCAGCATGTTTTAACTAAGAAAACTTCAAAAAATGCAAAACTTGTCAACAACCCAAGCAACTTGGCATGATGCCTTGAAATGATCATGCAAGGTCATGAAAAAAATATTGGGGCCATTTGACGGATGTTGGAAAAATAATTAGGGCCATTTCCATAGAATTTTTTAAAATGCAAATACATGTACTTTTTGAACAAATTTTGCAAAAACGAACATTATTTCCAGTTTTGAACAATTTAAAAGTGCGAGCATTTTTTGAGAAAGGCAAAAACGAAAAATGGAAAATGAAAAAAATGAAAAAGAAACAAAATATGAACAAAAGAAAAAAATTACTGAGAAAAAGACCGGCTCGCTACAGTTTCTGCTTGTTGAGGGATAGTTCTTATAGTCCCCGTTACCTAGTTAATCTAGCTCCTGTGACTTTTTCCATGTTTTCGAGTGTGACAATGGGACGGCCCAATCCAGCGGCCTCCTATGCATGGGCCAGTCTATTTGACGCGGGCGCTGATATGTGTTGCCCACGCTGGTTCCTATTCGGCGCCTTAGGGTGTGTTTGGTAGCATGTATGGACCTAGCCTAGTTGTCCTCATGTCATACATGCTGAGTGTAGACATGCTGAGTCCATGCAGTTGTCGTTGTTTGGCAGTGATGTATGCGTTGAGACATGCTGAGCTGAGATTTTGTTTGGTAGCCTGCATGTGTTTAGACATGCTGAACAATTTCGAATTCTGAATATATTTTTTGAATGGTGAACAAAATCGAAAAAATCTCAACACAAATTTAAACATATTTTGAAATTTTAAATAATATTTGATATTCTAATCTTTTTTGGAAAATTAAAATAAATTTTGAAATTCTTTTTTTAATTTGAACATATTTGAAATTATGAGTTTTTCTGAAAATTTAAACAAAATTTGAAAATTTTATAAAAAAAATAAAATTCTATTTTTTTCAAAATTCAAAAAAAATTTGATTTCCTTTTGAAATTTCGAGCATTTATGATTTTTTTAGAAAAAAATAAATTTCAAATATTTATTGAAAATTCAAACAAATTTTGAAATTATGATTTTTTTGAAAATTTAAACAATTTTGAAATTCAAACTTTTCATTTTTTCTGAAATTCTAAGGTTTTTCGAAAATTTAAACAAATTTTGAAATTTTGATTCTTTTTGAAAAAAATAAACATATCTGGACGTGGTCTGCTCGGTGGGGACGAGTGTCAGGGCCAGCATAGCTGCCTCGATGCACCCTGTCTGGGGTGCATGAGATGAGCATGACTGAGGACACTTTTATGCATCAGATGAGCATAGCTCAGATGAGCTCACGCACCCTACCAAACAAGCAAAAGTGGGTCGGATTGGGAACTTTTGCCCTCATGCACCCTCCATGCACCCTACCAAACACACCCTTAAGCGTCCGCTATAGTTGTTTCTACTAA
>NC_041390.1:57308435-57320913 GCF_002162155.2 Triticum dicoccoides | reverse complement strand
GCCCATTTTTGATTTTTTTTTTGTTTTCTAAACAGCAAAAACTCCGCGAGAACTGGGTTTCAAACCGTGAAGGGCGAGTTCCGAGCGCGACGCAACAACCACCAGGGCAGTTTAGTTGGCGTGATTACGTACATGTTTTCTTTCTTCTTCTTTTCTTTTCTTTTTTTCTTTTTTCAAATTCGTGAAACTTTTCTTTCTTCATGAGTTTTCCTCTACAAAATCAATGGAGTTTTTCTCGAATTTGATGAGTTTGTGAAAAACTCGATGAACTTTTTTTCAAATAGGATGAACCATTTAAAAATTCGATGAACTTTTATCAAATTCGATGAACTTATTTTGAAATTTGGTGAACTTTTTTCAAAACCAATGAACTTTTTTCAAATTCGATGAACTTTTTTCAAAACCAGTGAACTTTTTTCTAATTCGGTGAACCTTTTTTCTAATCCGATGAACTTTTTTTCAAATTGGATGAACCATTTAAAAATTCGATGAACTTATTTTGAGATTTGGTGAAGTTTATTTGAAAATCAATGAACTTTTTCTCAAATTCTATGAACTTTTTTCAAGTTCGGTGAACTATTTTCAATATCAATGAACTTTTTTCTTGAAAATCGATGAACTTTTCTTGAAAATCGATGAACTTTTTTTGAATTCAGTGAATTATTTTCGAATTTGGTGAACTATTTTCGAATTCGATGAACTTTTTCTCAAACTCTATGAACTTTTTTCAAGTTCGGTGAACTATTTTCAATATCAATGAACTTTTTTCTTGAAAATCGTGAACTTTTCTTGAAAATCAACGAACTTTTTTCGAATTCACTGAACTATTTTCGAATTTGGTGAACTATTTTCGAATTCAATGAACTTTTTCTCGAAATCAATAGACTTTTTTAAAATTCAATGAACTTTTTTCAAAGGACAAGAGTACATACCGTAGCAAAACAGTTTGTTTTTTCCAAGAAAATCAATACATACTGTAGCATTTTTCGAGTGAAGAAAAAAGAAGTGATCGAGCGGGAGCCAAGGATCGAGCTGGTAGCTATCGAGCGAGCTGCGGGAGCGAACGATCGAGCGGGCAGCTAGCGAGCCAGCCGCGACAGGCAACGAGCATTGCTGGGCCAGGCCCATGCGAGCGACGCGCGGGCGCTGCGATCGCTAACGAGCGCTAAAGGCGCCAAGGAGGAGGTCTCGTCGCCCACAGCGAGACCAGAGAAAGTCTTGCTAGAGGTGAGGTCCATATTGGGCCGATCAATCGCGGCACAGGCCACATGCCCTATTCTTGTTTTTTTCCTGCTCTTTACGCCTTTTGTCTTTGTTTTTTTACTTTATTTATTTTTCCATATATTTTATATTGCAAAAATACATAAAACATTTCAAAAAATTTAATGAAGCATTTAAAAAAAATGTTAAATGTGTATAGAAAAATATTCCTCATGTATACGAAAAATGTATAAAACAAATACATTGTCTGTGAAAAAAGTTGGTCATGTAACTAAAAGAGGATAATCAAGCATCTGAAAAAATGTTAAATGTGTATAAATAATGTTGATCATGTATTAAAAATATTAATTTGATATTTGAAAAATGTTAATCAAGCATTTTAAAAAGGTTAAATTTGTATAGAAAAAATATATCTCATGTAGTCAAAAAATGTTAACATGGTATTTGGAAAATGTTAATCAAGCATATGAAAATATCAAAATGTGTATAAAACATGTTAAGCGAAGCATTTGAGAAAAAAATGTTAAACATGTTTTTGAAAAGAAAATTAAGCAAGCATTTGAAAAACATAGATATGTCTAGAAAATGATGACCATGGATTCGAAATTAGCCTTATATTCAAAAAATGTTAAATGTGTATTAGAAAAATGTATTGGCTATGAACCAAAATCTGTATAAAAAAGTGAAACCTGATAGAAAAGAAAAACCTTGATGAAAAACGAGAAAGAAAGAAACAAAACTAAAGAAAACCATAAAAAGGAAAGAAAAGAAAAAAAAGACAATGAAAAGCGCGAAAGAAACAAATAAAACCAAAGAAAAAAAGAAACCCAATGAAAATATAGAAATAAATGAAGTAAAACTTGTGTAAAATACAAAAAAGAAGAAAACCCAGAAAAACAAGAGAAAAACCGGCTTTTATATCTTAAAGTAAGTCACGCTTTACTATTATATCACAAAGCCAGCAGTGGCTTGCGGCGCTGGTTAGCACCAGGAGACCAGAGATCGATTCTTCTTCCTTCCTTTTATTTAGCTATTTCTTTTAATATAATGTGTCATAATGGGCCGGCCCGGTACTGTATCTACTTCAGCGAGAGATCCTTCTATGTACATCGTATATGTTTCAGTGGGCGATCCATCATATATACGAAACTGGGTACGATTTGCCAAAAATTTATACTAACCTTTATACGTTTACTGGGTTGCCTGCATTGATCCAGAAGGAATTTAAAAGTTTCTCGATTATTAGATTTGACAACCAAACAGATAATTCTAGATGGTTGCTGACAAATGACAGATAAATTTATCGTGTTTGAGAGGGCACACACTGAGAGGGCGCACACACACAAACAGTCGAGGAATTAGCATCATGCATTCTATAATGGTTGGACAACCAGTTCTGACCATGGGAGTTGCATAACCGAATATTTCCATCTATATGTTTTCTCTACAATTTTACTAAAATCAACCGAGTAACGGTTATTCTTGGTGTGGGTTGGATATTACGGGATGGTAAATCAAATAAATTGTAGACTAATGCATAATTTAGTGGTGGAAAGAGGTTGATGCCTTCTCACTCACCCATGTTCAAGACAAGTAATATAAGATCTTTTAGATCACTATCTTATATTAGTTACAGAGGGAGTGCTAGGCTTTTTTTTATCTACTGGACATGGCTCGTGTACGGAGCGATCCAGAAATACAACCTGCCTGCACACCTGAACCATCTCCAAACCTGTGGATGGAACTGGGAGCTTTCATGTAGCAAGGCAAGGATGGAAGCATAGAGACCCCTATCCTCTTGGAGCTGCAAGCCAGATAAATATTGCATGCACACACTTCATTCTTGATGCCTCTCAAGCGTAGGTGGTTATAGCGGAATTGGAAAGCAGGGCCATCAAAAGGACACTAGACTACGATCCACCGCTTTGCATATTGGAGATGCATGCTACCGATAGAACATCATACCCACCTAGTCTATTTAATTTATTTATTTCAATCACAAGAGCTCTCTCTTACCATGCGTATGTATATATAAGCATCAAACAATAGGTAATGGCTAGTGTGAATTGGATATTGCTTTGGCTGCTAGTACTACTCTCTTTTCATTGTACTTTATGTGAGTGGACATGCTTTGTTTTGAAATCATAAAATAAATTATTTATGATCCGCTTGCAGTCTCTGCATGGAGAGATCGAGAGCCGTAAATATTCCTTGGAACCAAGTACTACAATAGTTGGCAGAAATGTCATTTTCATGTAACACGGGGAGAAAGGCAGCCGACAGGCCGTCCTTGATGGTGAGGGTGTCAAACACAGCTGAGGGCACCATGTGATGTAAAATGAAGGACCCAGCTGAGAATAGTGAATTAAAAAAATGTAAAAAAACAAAAATTTCTGAATTTTTTTGTACATGTTCATGTTAGTGTTGCAAACATGCTTGACAAATTTTGTGCAAACCAGAACAGTAGTGTTTCATCGATGAAGAAAAAACAAATTTAGGGTGACATTTGGTGTTCAGTTAGTTTCTTTTGCACAACCAAAATGTTTAATCTTTTTGTCTCAAAATTTGCAGGTAGACTTTGGATGTGACTAAGACCGCATAAATTTTTTATCTTTTTTTTGACATTTCAAAAATTATTTTTGGGATAGAGAGCACGTGCTCGTGGGAGCCAAATTAAATTTCCGCATTTTATCCTTTTTTTGACCTGCTGACCGTAGAACAATCGTTCAACGGTATCTTAATAAGTAAAATACAATACAATACACATAGTCTCCGGGAGAGTTCACCCAATGACTGTTTTATGAAACATGAATAAAATGAAAGGAAAAATATCTATCCAGTACTGAATCTTGCTAGCCTTTGATCCTTTGGCTATGAGGTATGCCATAGAAATACCTTCCCTCATCTAATATTTCCGAGTTAATTGCACAGAAGTACCACAATTCAGGCATCACATGCAGATTGGTACCATGATTGCTAATTTTTGCGTGTCAGTACCAACATTGGTCCAAATTTTTGCAAATTGGACTAAAACGCGTATTTATACGTATTGACGCCCGATCCGACAGGTCGGGCCCACCCGTCAGGTGCCACGCTGGCCAATCGGCGCGTGCCCGCGTGCTGACTAGGACGAGCCGGTGCGCTGCTGTCCTAACCGGCCCGGTCGCACCAGCTCCAGCCCGGCCGCACCATTCCCCTCCCCCTCCTCCTCCTCGCTCGAACCCTAGTCCATGGCGTCGGCGATTCCGCCAGTCGGCGGCGAGGGCGTCCACGGCGGCGGCGAGGGCGTCCACGGCGTCGGAGAGATGCCGTTCTGGCCTCCTAGCGGAACGGTTGGCGTCGACGGGGATGGCGGCGACGAGTCCAGCTCCGCGTACTCGACCGACGACGAGGAGTCGATGTTACTCACCATGGAGCAGCGGTTGCGGTTGGCGCATCAGTGGGTGGCGAACCCTAGCAGCAGCCATGAGTTGACGCATGGACTTGGCGGCGTGCTGTAAGTACCCTTGTCCTACTCCTCTGATTCATCCAATTGGGCATTTTTAGGGTTTGTTCATCTTCTGCTTTATCTAGTTGGGGATTAGGTTTTATCCAATTGAAGTGACTAGACTAACCTAGTAACATAGTGTATTGCACTCTCAATTTAGTTCAATTACTGTGGCTCTCCAAATTGTTCTGTACTGTCTGGTACTGTAATTTAAGCTGTTTGTACTTTACTGTTGCTCTCCAAATTTTGCTTTTGTGCTAAATTAGTAAATAATAGACTTACAGGTTACTTTAAATTGTAATGTACTGTACTGTTGCTCTCCAAATTAAGAGTAATTATAATAAATAAATGAAATTTAATTTTTTCTGTAGTTTGGATGAAGACATTTGGCAAGTAAGGATCCATTTTGATGCAAGAGAACCATTGGAGATGAAGCTGTGTGGTTCAGATATTACTTATCTGAATTTGGTTGCAGTGATGGAAACCCAAGGATTTAATGCATATGATTGTTTGTTTCACATTGAAAATCCATCTTTAGGAGAGAAAGGGCTGGATTTGGTAGACAGTCATGCAGAATTACAGATGATAAAGAGGAAGATCCAGGACAAATTGGTGCTTAATTTGCTAGTCAGGGCTTGTCCACCCCCTGATACTGATTTTGAGAGGCAGCATTTTGAAAAGCCAGACTTGTCCACTGTGGTGTACCAAGAGCCTGTTGTTTATGATCTGAGTGAGCCTCCTATCTTAGCTGTTGATCAGGAAGGAGTAGTCTTTGAGAGTCAATGTAGCACACATCACCCTGTTGCTCCTGCTGGTGTTTGCACACAAGAAAGCAGAAATGCAACTAACAAGTTGAAAGCAGTTTTGGAAGAAGAAGAAGAGGGATATCAAGGATTTGAGGCTTATGAGGACAGTGATTCCTCTGATGAGGATGGTCAAATTGGAAGTTACCCTAATTACATGGTTGATGAAGAAGATGTAGAGGTGGAAGAGGGAAAGAGGCAGAGAGAGCTAGAAGTACAAGAGGAAGAATCAGATGATGATCAATCAGAAGAGGAAGAAATGCTGCATTATGAGGGTGACACTGAAGTTGAGGACCCATTTGAGGTAGAGGAAGATAGGACTTTTGAACAAGAAGAAGAAACTATAGTTGAACCTGTAAAGAAGAAGCAGAAGCTGCCAGTTAGAAGAGGCCCAACCACTAGGTCACATTGTAGTGAGCTACCAGAGGTTGAACCTAATTTCAGACCATCATCAGATGAAGAAGAGGAGGGGTTGTTGAGGGAGAGTTATGATGATGGTTTTCAGCCACTCTCTTTTGTCCTACAAAAGAAAAGGAAGAGTAGGGCAAAGAAAAGGCCTCCTAGGAAGTGGTACAATGAGAAAATGGAGCAACCACATGAGCAACTATGTATGAAGTTGTGTTTTAGGGATCAACATCAATTCAGAGAAGCTTTGTTGAATTTGCACATCACCCAGGCCAGGAATTTCAGGTATCACAGGAATTCAGATCAGAGAATAATTGTTGAGTGTACAGATAAAAAATGCCAGTTCTTAATGGTGGCAGCAGTTATAAAAGGGGAGAAAACATTTGTAATTAAGAAGATGAGACTAGAGCACACTTGCCCTAGTACCACTGAGACCACCAGGGTTAGTGCTGAGTGGCTAGCACAGAAATATGAGCATCTCTTTAGATCTGATATAACTACTGGTATTCAGACTATAATTGATGCATGCAATGAAAAATATGGTGTAGATGTGCCCAAGTGCATGGCATATAGGGCAAAGAACATAGCTATTGATGTTGTGTTAGGAGATCACAGGAAGCAATATCCTAGGCTTAAAGACTATGCTCAGACTGTCATGGACACAAACCCTGGGAGTAGAGTAATAGTCACTACTGTTACTCCAGTACCTAATGCAAAAATACCCCACCCAGGCCCAAGATTCCATGCCATGTTTTTTTGCCTTAATGGAGCAAGGGAGGGGTTTCTCAATGGGTGTAGGCCTTTCATTGGTTAGTTCTTGAACCTTGTGTGAACCATTTACATATTGTAGAGTACTCCATATTGTATCTCACTTGGAAATGTTGATTATGCAGGTGTTGATGGATGCTTCATTAAGCTCACTACAGGTGCTCAACTACTTGCTGCCACTGGTAGAGATGGCAACAACAACATATATCCACTGGCATTTGGCATAGTTGGTCAAGAGGACACACTTAGTTGGTGTTGGTTTCTACACCAACTGAAAATTTGCCTAGGGGGAGAAGTGGGCAAGTTTGGAACTTATACTATAATGTCAGATAGACAAAAGGTATGTGTTTGTATATTTCATTCTGTTTTGAACAAGTGTTTGCATTAGCTTAGATTTTCAAATTGTTTGTAGCTTAGACTTGTTAAATTGTTTGTGTCAGGGGTTATTGAATGCAGTGAATGCTGTGTTTCCAAGTTGCAACCAAAGATTCTGCCTTAGACATTTATATGCAAATTTCCAAAATGCTGGGTTTAGGGGTGAAGATCTTAAGAAGTGCATGGATAATGCTAGCTATGCCTACAATGAACACAAATTTAATATTGCAATGAATGATCTTAGAGCTGAAAGTGAGGAAGCTTGGGAGTGGCTTACTGCAATACCAAAAAAAAACATGGGCAAGACATGCATTTGACACAAACTTCAAGACTGACTTGGTAGTGAACAACTTGTGAGAGGTGTTCAACAAGTACATTCTAGATGTTAGGAGAAAACCTATAAGGACAATGTGTGATGGGATAAAAGATAAGCAGATGGTGAGGTGGCACATGAAGAGAGAGAGTGTAAAGGAAGCAAGATGGGAGATAACACCTCATTACAGTGAGAAGCTAGAGATTGAGAAGGAGAGGGCCAGATACTGCAAGCCAATACAGGCAGGGGTCAACTTATGGCAAGTTACAAGTGGGCAGCAAACACATGCTGTCAACCTGGAACTTGAGACTTGTGGATGCAGGAAGTGGGACCTTAGTGGCATACCTTGCAACCATGCCATCTCTGCAATAAACAAGGCTAAAAGGAAACCAGAGGATTATGTCAGCAAATTCTTCAAGAAAGATTTTTATGCTGCAGCTTATGAACCAATGATCTTTCCTGTGCCTGGTGAGCATGATTGGACAAGGACCCCTGGTCCAGACATAGAACCACCTGCATTCAAAATCAAGAGAGGAAGAAGGAAAGAAAAGAGGATCAAGGGAAAATTTGAAGTACCAAAGCCAAAAGAAACTTCAAGAATGGGGACCATAACATGTGGCAATTGTGGTCTCCAAGGGCATAGGTACACAAACTGTCTTAAACAGTTGAAGCCTGAGCTAGCTTTGAGGAAGAATAAGCATGTGGTAATAATTTTTCACCTTCAAATATACTAATGTTTTCTTTCTTGTACATTTCTTTCTAGCATTATTAACTGTTTCCTTTTCTTTGCAAGGCTAATCCAAGTACCTCACAGCCAAGAGCTGCTGGTCCTTCTACTGCACCAACAGCAAGACAACCAAGACCTGCTGCTTCTGCTCCTACACCACCATCATCTGGAAGAAGAGGAGCTGGCAGAGGAGCTGGTGCTACTTCTACTACAACACCACCATCTGGCAGAGGAAGAGGAGCTGGCAGAGGAAGAGGAGCTGCTACTTCTACTACAACACCACCATCTGGAAGAGGAAGAGGAGCTGGCAGAGGAAGAGGAGCTGCTACTTCTACTACACCACCACCATCTGGAAGAGGAGCTGGCAGAGGCAGAGGAAGAGCTGGAAGAGGTGCTCCAATGCCATTCATTGCTCCAAGGCAATATGCTGACATTCCTACTGATGGCACACACACTGGATGGATGTCCTACTTCACTGCTAGTATGGGGGTGGAGGAGCCATGTAATGTCAAATATTGTGGTGTTATTTTGGTTAAACTTGATGCTTGAGGCGGAGTACTGGTGGAGTACTCTAGTAATGTTGAACTTGATGCTTGTAATGTTGAACTGGATGGATATGTGGTTGAACTTTAGGTGATTATCTGAATGTTGAACTTTAGTTGGTTATCTGAACTTGCTACTGGATGCTGGTAATGAGAGTTGATTGTGACAAATCAGTACCACATTTGCAGATTATTGTGACAAATCAGTACCAATTCTGCTGCTAGCTGTTGCATGTCAGTACCAATATTGGGGCATCACATAACATGCAGTACCACATTTGGGGATTCTGACATGTGGGCCATCCACCTTTCCTACTATTAAAGTGTGACAGCACAAGATCTCACAGGAGTGTGGGGACGAAACTAGGGTTCATCCGCGCAGCCAAGGACAAATCTCAGAGGCGAGGCGCTGACTGGGGCCGGCGGCGGAGAGATGTCGTGGTCGTCCAGTGCCGGGTCCGCTCCCGGATTTCGTCGAGCTGCAGGAAGGAGGGGGGAGGAGTCGCGCTCGCCGGTGCGCTACCGCGAGAACCCAATGGCATACGAGCCTCCGGTGATGTGCCACTGTTCAACTCCGAGGAAGGCGCCAAGATGGATCTCCTGGAGCAGGCAGAACCCTGGTAGGAGGTACTACAGCTGCGTGGATGCTATGGTGAGTGCTGTTTTTTCCCTAATTTTCTTCCTCTTTCTTCTGTGCAATAATTTTTGGCAGCATGGTGAATTTGCTTGTGTATCTTAATAGCACGGTGGCTGTGGATTTGTGCAATGGCATGATGATCCATTGCCCACATTCTGGAGTGAGCTCATTGGGGATCTGCGTGATGAAGTATGGAGGCTTAAAGGTGCAACTGTTGCTAGATCTGAAGATCAATTTCCAATCCTGACTCCAAGTGAAGATGATGGCACAAGGGAGGCCATGTTTCTGTCTCTGCAAACTCAACTCAGAGAGAAGAATGCAGAGATTGCAGGGGTTAGGGCCAAATTTCACAATGTGTTGTTTCTTTTCACTATATTTGTGCTTGGCTTAGTTGCAGGCAAGATATTAAGTTAGTTAGTTGCTTCAGTTGTAGCTAAGTTGTAATGGATCAAGTTGTAATGAATCAGTGAAGTTATCTTCTGATGCAATGAGATTTAGTGAGTCTTGTTCCTCTTTTATTGCAATGTACTGTCTGGTTTGCTGCAACATTGTCATAATGTACAATCTACATAATCAGCATAACCATAGCAATACATAACCATACATAATAAGAAACTGATCCATACATAGCAATACATAACCATTGTTCACAATACATAGAGGAGTTCCACTTCAAATGCATAGGTCATCTTTTTCTCACAAAAGGATGAATAGCATAACTACTACATACATACACAGCCATAGTTCACCATTAGTACAAGCATACAGTACACAACATTAGTTCCTAGATGCTAGGTCATTACACAACCATCATTCCCAAAAGGTCAGCAATGCCACTAATCTCATTTCATCTTCTTCACTTCTCCAAGATGGCTTGAATCCCCCTGAACTTCTCCTTCAACTTTTCATTCTGAAACTCTAACTGCCACTTCTCTTCAATATGCTTTTTATTTCCCTTAAGCAGATCAGCAACCTGAAGCTTCAACTCTAGCTTCTCTTGGGTGAGCTTCTCCTGACACTTAGTTAGCTCTGCATTCTTCAGCTCCAAATTCATACTAGCTTCAGTAAGCACTTGCTTCTCTTTCATTTTGTTCAACTTCAAGTTCTGAATGACTGTTGCTTGAGCTCTTGTCAGGTTGAGCAGCACCTCATACTTCTGAGTAAGTTGCTGGGTCTCTGCATCTTTCTTTGCCATCTTTGCCTTCATATCATCAGTCAGTTCTTTTCTTACCTCCTGCTGATATGTAATGGCAGACTGCAGATGCCTGAAATCCACCACCTTATCTTCCTGGAAGTTCATCAGCTCATGCACATCTTGGACTAGCTTGTCATAGTTGGCCTCCAGCTTGTTCTTCTCTTCTGTCAGATGGTGGATAGTGAAAGAATTCTCAAGATTGTCATTCACCCTAGCACTTTTGGCATCTTCAACCATTGCCCATAGCTTCAACAATGCATTCTGCATTGTTGGGGGCCACTGGTGATCAACCCATTCAACAAAGCCACAATTGCTACCTTCCTGCAAAAACAATAACAACAACAAAACAGTTCATACAGCAAGTAATTACACAAAATCACTGCAGTTGCCAAAAAGAATGTCTAAATTTAGCATCAGACCACTAAATTTAACAAGAGGAGCAACCACTTGAGTAGCTGACTGACTAGGTTCAGCCATTGTTCTAATGCAAAATATACTCATGCTTGACCTAAATAAGCTACTCTAACCACTATGAATCAAAATGTTGACACCAAGCAGAGTACTCCAGCAAACAGAATTCAATATGGCACTGACCAAGTAAGAAAAAAAATCAGTATGCCTACAATCCTACAATACATACCGGCTGTGCACATGCTAAAAACCTCTTGCCTGTGTCTGTTCCTTCAAAGGCAACAAGCCTCTCAGATGCCATGCCGTGCTTCTCACATGGAGACATCACATCCAGCTCAAGCCCCTTGTAATCCGGATCTTCAATGGTGAAAGGAACCTGCAGAAGCTCGCACAAAGACAATGGCCAAATCAAAACCTAGCGAAATCAACCAAATCAAGAAATCCCAAATATGAAACCCTAACCCTAACCCTGTACTGACCTCGTTGAGACCGTCTGTGGAGGAAGAATGCATGTACGGGGGGCTAGAATGGTCGTCGCTGCTTTCGTCCTCCAAAACCATGGCGACGGCGGGGCGGGGCGGCGGCCGGCCGGCTGTCGGGACGCGGTCGGCGGCGATGGAGGAAACGAGCGAGGAGGAGGAGGGGGAGGGGAATGGTGCGGCCGGGCTGGAGCTGGTGCGACCGGGCCGGTTAGGACAGCAGCGCACCGGCTCGTCCTAGTCAGCACGCAGGCACGCGCCGATTGGCCAGCGTGGCACCTGACGGGTGGGCCCGACCTGTCGGATCGGGCGTCAATACGTATAAATACGCGTTTTAGTCCAATTTGCAAAAATTTGGACCAATGTTGGTACTGACACGCAAAAATTAGCAATTGTGGTACCAATCTGCATGTGATGCCTGAATTGTGGTACTTCTGTGCAATTAACTCAATATTTCCAGCATTGCATGTGAGCTACAGCTCGCCTAAATATCTTATCATTACGCACACACCAAATACTCCAACAGCTCGTAAGTATGATGTCCATGGCTAAGCCTGACGGGGGTGCTGATATTGCCAAACAGATATCATCAAAACTAGAGATGCCCCTCTTCTTATCAACCATAATCTCATCCGAGCATGCAAGGACAAAAGAGCAATCCCAGAATAGGTGCATAGCAGTCTCTTCCACTTGGTCACTACAAAGAACACAATTATAGGATTCCAGATATATCTTCTTTCTTCTCAAGAGGTTTCTTGTATTGACCTTGTCATATAGTAGCGGCCAAATGAAAATTTTGTGTCTGAGCATGGCTGAGGTCTTCCATAGGAGTTTAAACAAGTGGTGTGTGAAGTTGATGGGCCAATGAGACATCTATACATCTTCATAGAGGAAAATTTTCAGAGGTCCAAGAATATCTCCAAGTGGTGTGTAAAACTATAAACTATTATATAAGAAAAATAAAACAGAACAAAAAATAAATAAAAGAAAGAAAATACAAAAGAGAAACAGAAAACAAAAGGAAGAAAAAAAAAGGAGCACCCCCCCCCACTGGGCCTCGGTCCAGCAGGCCATCGGGCCCCCAGGCCGGCCCACTCGCCCCGTGCATAATCCCC
>NC_041390.1:57292547-57307154 GCF_002162155.2 Triticum dicoccoides | reverse complement strand
AAAAAAGATAAAAAAAAGAATACTTAATTAATTAATTAATTAATTAACTTAATTAATGTTGCTTAATTACCCAATTAACTATCTAATTAGCCTAAGTAAACATGTTAGTTAACTAGACAGTCAATGACAGGGGGCCCCACCCCTGTTGACCAGTCAAAGTTTGACTGGTCAACTGGGTTCCCCTGGTCCCACTTGTCAGCCCGTGTACAATTTTTTGTGTACACTGTGCTGGGTACATCTAGCAATTTAACATTAATTTCGAATTAAAATAAATTAGAAAATGAATTAAAACTTTGAAAATTAATATAAAATAATCGTAACTCGGATGGAAAAACTTTGTACATGAAAGTTGCTCAGAACGACGAGACGATTTCGGATACGCAGCTCGTTCGTCCGCCACGCGTCCCTAGCATAGTGAACTTGCAACATTTCACCTCCGGTTCATCTGTCCAAAAACGCGAAACACCGGGGATATTTTCCCGGATGTTTCCCCCCTTCACCGGTATCACCTATCCCTGCGTTAGATCACCTCTAGCACCGCATTTGTCATGTTATGCTTTGATTGCTCTGTTATTTATTATGTTCCCCCTCTGTTACTTTTTCCGGTAGATCCCGAGGCCGCTGCCAGTACCCCCTGTGATCGACTACGGTGTTGACGATCCCTCTCTCTTGCCAGAGCAACCAGGCAAGCCCCCCCCCCCTTGATCACCAGATATCGCCTACTCTTCTCTATACTGCTTGCATTAGAGTAGCGTAGCATGTTACTGCTTTCCGTTAATCCTATTCTGATGCATAGCCTGTCATTGCTGCTACAGTCATTGATACCTTACCCGCAATCCTAAATGCTTAGTATAGGATGCTAGTGTTCCATCAGTGGCCCTACACTCTTGTCCGTCTGCCATGCTATACTATTGGGCTGTGATCACTTCGGGAGGTGATCACGGGCATATACTATATACTTTACACTGTTACATTACCTGTGATACTGTTCGGAGTTGGGGGCTGAAAGGACAGGTGGCTCCATCCCGGTAGAGGTGGGCCTGGGTTCCCGACGGTCCCCGACGGTTACTTTGTGGCGGAGCGACAGGGCAGGTTGAGACCACCTAGGAGACAGGTGGGCCTGGCCTTGTTCGGCATTCGCGGATACTTAACACGCTTAACGAGATCTTGGTATTTGATCTGAGTCTGGCTACTGGCCTATACGCACTAACCATCTACGCGGGAGTAGTTATGGGTATCCCGGCGTCGTGGTATCAGCCGAAGCACTTCAGACGTCAGCGACGGAGCGGTGCGCGCCGGATTGGAACGTAAGCCTGCTCTTGTATTAAGGGGGCTAGTTCTGCTTCCGGCCGCCCTCGCAACGTGCAGGTGTGCTATGGGCGATGGGCCCAGACCCCTGTGCGCTTAGGTTTAGACCGGCGTGCTGGCCTCTCTGTTTTGCCTAGGTGGGGCTGCGACGTGTTGATCTTCCGAGGCCGGGCATGACCCAGGAAAGTGTGTCCGGCCAAATGGGATCGAGCGTGTTGGGCTATGTGGTGCACCCCTGCAGGGAAGTTAATCTATTCGAATAGCCGTGATCTTCGGTAACAGGACGACTTGGAGTTGTACCTTGACCTTATGACAACTAGAACCGGATACTTAATAAAACACACCCTTCCAAGTTCCACAGA
Organism: Triticum dicoccoides; assembly: GCF_002162155.2. Taxonomy (NCBI): domain Eukaryota; kingdom Viridiplantae; phylum Streptophyta; class Magnoliopsida; order Poales; family Poaceae; genus Triticum; species Triticum dicoccoides. Next base: position 57,305,484 of record NC_041390.1, on the reverse strand, counting down.
CAACCCGGTGATCGCTTTTCTACAGGGCGGCGAGGAGAGGATCGCCGGGTAGGATTATGCTATGCGATGCGACTGGAGATGCGCTTGGAGATGTTACCTGGATATGCTACTTGGAGATGCTACTTGGAGGACTTCAATCTACTCTCTTCTACATGCTGCAAGACGGAGGCTGCCAGAAGCGTAGTCTTCGACAGGATTAGCTATCCCCCTCTTATTCTGGCATTCTGCAGTTCAGTCCACTGATATGGCCTCCTTACACATATACCCATGCATATGTAGTGTAGTTCCTTGCTTGCGAGTACTTTGGATGAGTACTCACGGTTGCTTTCTCCCCCCTTTTTCCCCTTTTCCTTTCTTTCTGGTTGTCGCAACCAGATGTTGGAGTTCAGGAGCCAGACGCCACCGTCGACGATGATTCCTACTACACTGGAGGTGCCTACTACTACGTGCAGGCCGCTGACGACGACCTGGAGTAGTTTAGGAGGATCCCAGGCAGGAGGCCTGCGCCTCTTTCGATCTGTATCCCAGTTTGTGCTAGCCATCTTATGGCAACTTGTTTAACTTATGTCTGTACTCAGATATTGTTGCTTCCGCTGACTCGTCTATGATCGAGCACTTGTATTCGAGCCCTCGAGGCCCCTGGCTTGTATTATGATGCTTGTATGACTTATTTTATTTGTAGAGTTGTGTTGTGATATCTTCCCGTGAGTCCCTGATCTTGATCGTACACATTTGCGTGCATGATTAGTGTACGATTGAATCGGGGGCGTCACAATAGCAGTCTCTTCCACTTGGTCACTACAAAGAACACAATTATAGGATTCCAGATATATCTTCTTTCTTCTCAAGAGGTTTCTTGTATTGACCTTGTCATATAGTAGTTGCCAAATGAAAATTTTGTGTCTGAGCATGGCTGAGGTCTTCCATAGGAGTTTAAACAAGTGGTGTGTGAAGTTGATGGGCCAATGAGACATCTATACATCTTCATAGAGGAAAATTTTCAGAGGTCCAAGAATATCTCCAAATGTCATTTTGATCTCTCGTCTGGGTGTTATGAGTGATATTATGGACCACTTCTAACCGTTGATGACCTTCCACAGAAAGTGGTCGATGAAACAGAGCTTCAGAGTTATCAATGTCAAATGCTTGTTGGAGGGTGATGTCTTTGTTGATGGCAAATGAATACTCCCTCCGTACCAAAATTCTTATCTTAGATTTGTCTAGATACGGATGTATCTAACACTAAAACATAACTGAATACATTCATATTTAGACAAATCTAAGACAAGAATTTTGGGATGGAGGAAGTATAATTTAGGGAACTGATTTTGAAGTTTGGTATGCATCCAGCTGTCTGACCACAAGAAAATAGTATCCCCCGTGCATGACTAACAGTGAGCATTTTCCTTGAAGCCAGGAAGCAACTTTAAAATGGCTTTCCACCAAAAGGACCCAACCAATCTAGATCTAGGAATTTGATGTGTATAGTATGCCTCCCAAATAATTTTCACACATGGAGTATCTGCTTTATTCAAGATTATGCAGGAATTTCATCATAAGAGCCTAAGTATGAGTAGCAATGTCTAAGATCCCCAAACCCCATGAGTCTTGGGCAGGCAGGCCTAGTCTCAAGAGATCAGAGCAGCTCCCCTATCATCGGTACCATATTTCCTACAAAAGCACTATTTAAGATATTTGTTTATTTGATGAGTGATTTTCATGGGAATGACCAGAGTGCTCATATAGAAAATGTGCATGTTGGAGAAGACTGATTTGATCAAAGTTAATTTGTCCCCATAAGATAGCAAGGTGGAGCAACCTTGAAGTCTTCTTTCAGTTCTCTTCAAGAGTGGGAGGAAGTCCTCAGTTCTTGGCTAGGACAAACATAATGGCAACCAAGATATTGCATTGGAAGTGAACCAACTTGACATCCAAGCAGAGCGGACAATTCAAGCATCATGTGGTCAGGGGTGTTAATGGCAATCACGCACCTTTTAATCCTAATACCTAGTAATCGTGTAAGTGCAATGAACTAGATCTCAGCTAGTTCACGGAAAATTTACACTCATACTTCGGGATACAATGCACACAAACATACGTGTCACACGAAGCACAAACCCTTCCCAGTTTCTTCTTCCTTTGTGTGATACCATTCATATTGACCTCGATATTACATGTTGCATTTTGTTTCGAGCACCACCACCGATAATAATCACAGTGGATGATACCTCCTCCTAATACTAACCCTGGACGTCCATTTTTGTAAATAATCGATCTACTCCCTCCATTTTTATTTACTCTGCACATTAGAGTTGACTAAAGTCAAACTTCATAAAGGTTGGACAAGTTTATAGAAAACAATATAAACATTTACCATAACAAATATATATGATGTGAAAGTACATTCAATAATAAATCTAATGGTATTGATTTGTTATTGTATATGTTCATATTTTTGTTTATAAACTTTTTACAAAGTTTGACTTTGACCAAAACTAATATGCGAACTAAATAAAACGGAGGGAGTACATTACCATTTTTATTCTTAAATTTCATTGTGAAGTGTACAATAGAAGGCTCTGGATGTAACCTGTACGAATCATGGTGTCCAAAGCATTCCAGAGAGGATATGTAGACAATACAAAATTCACAGTGTAAAAAAAAGTAAGCCCGACAGTATAGTACATTAGTACTAAAAACATACAAATCATATTTTACTTCTACTGATTTTCTGAATAACTATTATTGAACAATGTGTTGCATTTAAGTATAAAAAAATCAATTATTGCTCATATCAAATTATATACATCCACCTTTTGGAAGATAACGGATATAAATTTTCTAAGATTGTCACATGTCAAGCAAAGTTTTGAAAAATAATCTATTATGCACGTGACGACCACACTGGTGCCGCCAAGTGAGGAAACGGGGATTCAATGCCTAATTAGACATAGATGGACCATTTAACTATCAGATGTGTGAAAACTCATAGATAGATCCTAAAAGACTCCAAGATGAACATACATAGTATGTTTTTCTTGTCAGTTGTCAATTAATCAAAAGGGAGAAGAAAGGAATGACAAACTGGTATATAGAATAACCTCTAATGCAAGGTAGTCAGAGTCGGGATTCAGAGTCGGGTCGATTTTCCTTAGACAGAATCGAGTCGTAGTATCGAATCGTGGAATCGAGGATTCTACTAGATTTACTCAAATAAGATATTTTGTATCCACGGAAGAAATTTATATGTGTTCTATAGAGTTCTGACACTAAATATAGAGCAAAGACGTACACATCAATGCTAGTTCTATTCCACTTCTTTTTATGGCTAACCTACTATTAGCTTGGATGTATGGAACATATATGAGAGGCAAATATATAGTAAATTGAAATCTTCGACGCACGAAATTTAGTTACGGGGTGTTTAGAATACGTGAATAGCCGATCACTTGTATATCCGCCCTGCAGTGTTGAACCTTGAAGGGTCTTGCTCTCCTTCTCGGATCAATCTTGACGCATCCTCCTTCCCACGCCAATTCCATTTGTCGAGAGGTATGATCCTCAATTTTGATCTAGATTTTGAGAGCCAGATCAAAGGTGGTGGGTGGCTGAGCATTTGGGCTTGGGAGGGGAATAAAGGGCCATGAGGCATGTGAAAATGGTTTGGAAGATGGCATACTATTCTGCTACAACTAAACAAACGGCTTACATAAATTAGTAGAATCGGACATAGTCCATAGCATAGTCGGGATTCTACAGTTTTGTACATGATTCTATGATTTGGATAGCGACTCGACATGGATTCTACCTGATCCGGATTCATAGTGGGACTTGGATCGACATGGTTCCGTAGGGTCGTGAAGTCGTAGGATTCTAGGAGTCGAGTCGGGATCCTGGCTACCTTGCTCTAATGCACACAACACATTCTACAAAATCCTTGTGCCGAGCAAACTAGGATATGGATCAGATTTGCTTAGATCAAATCCTTAAATGACTCACACTTGATGTTGTGGATATGAATTGGATTGGCTTAGAGCAAATCGTTGAACTACACACATGATATTGAGGTGTTGCCTCTTTCCTGTGCTAAAATGGATTTGAAAACAAGCTGCCACCAAAAGCATAATTTTTTCTTCTGGTTAATGATCCAAAACAGATAGAACACTAGGGCTCTTGTTCATAAAAAGAATTTCTTTATTGATGATTATACTTGTGCCATGTGTGACCTTTCAGTTGCTTGAAACTAGAGATCGTCTCTTCATGCATTGCCCCTTTGCTAAAACATGTTGGGCATATATGTTCCCTACCTGGTATCCTAATTATCCAGGAATTCAGGAGGAAAATGCTAGTAGTAGAGTTGTCCTAGCTGTCCCTTTTGCTCTGGAAATCATTGTCCTTGTTTCATGGGCCATATGGTCAACATACAATGGCTTCTTATTCAAAGGCATAAACCCATATACTTGCAAGAAAAGTTCGAAGAAGAGCTCAAATGGATCATCTAGAGAGCCAAGAGGAAGGAATACCAAAATTTTGATACATGGCTTTCTTTCTCTTCTTTGTACATTGGTTTATTTCCTTTTTCTTTTGGCCTATATAGTTCGTCATATTCTTTTGAGACCTTTGGTTGTAGTTATTATTTAAAAATTAATAAAATACACTGCAGAGTCCTGAAGTTTCCCTAAAAAAAACCTGGATTGGCTGATGCTTTGCCTGCATACTATTAGCAATCGGTACTGGGAAAAACCATCTCAACATTGTAGTCACGGGCTCATGCTTCGACAAAAATATTTGAGATTTGAATATAAAGGTGCGTGAACCAGTGGCGCCACGTACAAGCTGGGTAGTCAATTGACTACCCAGTTTTTTTGGGTAAAATCAACGTATACATATAGAAATCCTGCCAAAAATTAATACAAATCCCTATATTTGACTACACATCTTTAAATTGAATACACAAGATTGTAGCTCTGGCACCGGTGCACTGGCATGAACTATTTCACCTATATAGTGAACATGAATATGATGTCAACATTTCTCATTCAGAACTTGTGGTACATGATAATGAATTAAGGGCTGCACATTGTTATGTAATTATGATCTATAACTCAGTACATGCAAAAGTTGATGCTTTTATCAAATCACCGAAGAAAGCAATGGAATTCAAATGCAAAAGTAGACACCAATTGAATTGATGGCACACGCGGGCAAGATACATGTACCCAACAGAGAGGCACGGCGCTAATGCAAGCAAGGAGCATGTACCCAACAGAACACATGCTTGCAACATTATGATTAAGGTTTGTATGCATTTATAAGTGATGTACATAGTTGCAAATGCAAAGAAGGGTAGAAAGCAAATGATCTTGTTGGTATGTAACACTGAGGTGTAGAGGAAGCAAGTTGTATGTATGTTGTTTGTAACAAAAAAGAAACAAATTGATTAGTAGCAACAATGAATTTATTCAATCCCGAACTAATTAGTTCTAACTTCTAAAACGTAATTGTTCATCTTGAGATGATTTTAATGTTGACTTAATTTAATGGAGTTGTTATTTCTTTGTTATGCCTTTTCATGGTAAAGAGGTTTGTTTGGGAAAGCTTCTAAGTCAAGGGTTCAATGTTTGCGAGACAAATGCATTTAGCCCTAGTAAAGAGCTGGTTTTAGGGAAAGCCAGGATTTCACTTTTCAGTCAACCATCCGGCTGGAGTAGTTAACCTTCCTGATGTGCATCGATTTAGTGGAGGATCTCGGCGTGCAGCATGAACCCCCCGCGTGTGGTCTTGACGTGGGTGGGATGCTACTTGTGCTGGAGGTGTCCTCCATTGTGCTAGCTGAGGCGATGCGCTGGCACGGACATGGATGGGGCAGTGGACTGTGGTAAGGTGGTCCTTCGTGAACTGCACGCCGCTGGCGGTCTTCATGGCCATGGCCTTGGTGCTCGCTTGGCCTGGGTTGCTGGGCCTCCCAGTCCTAGGCAAATAGCTCCCATGCGACATCTTTGAATTGAATTGTCTCTCATGCAACGTCGTTGGTCGTAATGGCTCTCATGCGACGTCTCCCAGCACAGAGATAGCTCAAGCAAGACAACCCGTTTACGCAGCTAGTTGGTTGTTACTTGGGCTGAGGTTTGGTTGAGACACTAGGGGTTATGTGCTCTGACTGGTGGGGTCCACCTAGGGCCACGTAGTCAAGAGTCAACCGTCCATGACTCGACCGGTGACTGTGTGACCGTGCTTGACTCGACCGTGCTGGACTGGGAGAGCGGCGCCGCCGTAAGCATCTTCTCCGGCAGAGGCAGCTTTTTCTTCTCCATGGTGGTGGAGCGCATTTCTCGGCAGCGGCAAAGCTATTGCGAGTGAGTACTTTCGAAACCCTAGTCCCACTCCCCACAATTTTGGGGGATCTGTGGCCTCATGCTGCCCCTCTATTTCTTGGCGATTTAGAATCTCGATTGGATCCGGGGGTTGTTTCTTTTCCGCGGCCCGGTGGTGGAGCGCCTTTCTCGGCAGCGGCTATTGCGAGTGAGTATTTTCCAACTCTAGTCCCATTCCCGATTGGATAGGAGCGCGGGGGCTAAATGAGATGGAGCGAGGAGACAGTGCTTCAAATCGGTAATGCTGCCCTCTTTTATCTTTTAGCTGTTATCGAACTCGATTTGGTAGTGACTGTCGCTTACACTGCCGCCGCTGCCTGCCATTGATAAAACATGGGAGGTTCAGGTTCTGCCACCACATTCGCAATTATAGTGGAATTTTTCCCCTGTAAAGCCAAGCTCAGTGATGGCAGTGTCCAATACATTGATAGAGATACCACCGTGAGGTTGGATGTTGAACTTGCAGATGTTGATCCCCAGGAATTGGAGACCATGAGGGAGAAGGCCATGGGCAATTTAGTGGAGAGAACTGGGGAGAGTGTTGTTTGGGGTCCAGAACAAGAGGTATCTCTGCAACGTTTTGATAACTATAATGGTGAATATGTGAGAATTGAAGATGGAGAATCCATGGTTGCTAAAATTGATCAGCAAGAAGGGTGGGCAAGCAAACAAGTAACATTTTATGCAGAGCTAATTGATCTGCAAACTCATTCCAGAGTTGGTTATGTGCCATCAAGGATGGATGCACATGTGGAAGATGATGAGTGGGTTTCACAAAAGAAGATGTTGGCATTGTTGACTGAACCGACTGTAGTAGCTGAAGATACATAGATTGATGCAGATGGAGAGGAGGGAACCCATGGTGCTAGGAAGATTGTTGTTGACTGGAATGTAGTAGAGTTGAATGAAAAAATAGATTTGGTCATTACACCAATATCTGACATTGATATGGCCGAAATGTTTGACATTCAAGTTGATGACAAAGATAAGGAGAAGGATGACAGTTCTTTGCCTGTTGATGGTAACACGGGCCCTAGAAATGCAAATGAGGATGAAGAAGAGCTGATGAGAGAGGCTGCAGATGATGTGGATGATGCAGATGATAATGAGTTGGTTTGTTTGTATGACAAAGAGAACCTAGTTATTGAGGTGGGAAAGTTGTGGCCAAGCATGAAGGAGTTTAGGATGTCTTTCAAGACCTATGCAGTGAAAAAAGAGTTTGATGCCAAGACTATGTGGACTGATCGAAAGAAATTTTATGCTCGGTGCAAAGGTTATGATGGTGGTGGCAATCCTTGCAAATGGTACTTGTCTGCCAGACTACAACCTGATGGAAGTACAGTAAGGGTAAATCAAATACCACACCAGCATACATGTATGACCACTTCACAGAGAGTTCCAAAGATGACATCACAGCTTTGGGTTACAGAGAAGATTACTCCTATTTTAGCCAAGACTCCAAACACTATTGCAAAGAGGCTTAAAGTTGACTTGGAGAAGCTGTACCCCATCCAGCTACAATATACCACAGTGTGGAAAGCAAAACAAAGGGCCATGAAATCATTGTATGGTGACTGGGCAAATACATTTAGGATGCTGTATAGTTTTAAAGCAGAGGTGGAGAAGAGGTCACCTGGAAGTGTGGTGGAGATAGATATAGAGGTAGCAGAGGATGGCAAGGTTTTATTCAACAAGTTTTTATGTGTTTGAAGCCTTGCATAGATGGATTCAAAGCAGGTTGTCGTCCATATTTGAGCATAGACTCATCTTTTTTGATTGGAAAGTAGAATGGTCAGTTGGCTGCATGCAATGCTTTAGATGGACACAACTTGATGTTCCCAATTGCAATAGGAATGTTTCAATCAGAGACAGAGGCATCATGGATATGGTTCATGATGCAACTGAAAAGATGCATAGGGCCAGTTTCTTCTTTGGCCATCCACATAGATGCATGTAAAGGGTTGGAAAATGCATTAAAAATGTTTTCTCCATGCTGAGCAGAGGGAGTGCTTTGGACATATGTGGATGAATCTGATAAAAAATTTAGAGGAGATGAATTTGGGCGCATGTGGCCAGCAGCAAGATCCTACACCAGACAGACACATTCCTATCACCTTGGTAAGATATTGGCATCATGTAGTGATAATGAATTTGCTTCATGGTTGAACACCCACCATTCTCTGTTGTGGTACAGATCAGGTTTTAATACTGCCATAAAATGTGATCATATCAATAACAACTTGGCAGAAAGTTTTAATAACAAAGTGAAGGATTTGAAAGACTTGCCTGTGCATGACATGGTGGACCAAATAAGGATCATGGTCATGCGTTTGTTGGAGTTGAGAGGAAAATTGCTAATATTTTGGAACGGGACAAGCTTCCAGCAGTGGTACAACAGGTGATCAATAGGAGTAGAAATCTTTCACATCTATCTATTGAGAAATCTTTCTTGTGGGGTGCTGAAGTTAGAGATACAAAGAGTGGCAAGAGGCATGTGGTAAATACTGAGTTGCATGAGTGCACTTGCCAAGAGTGACAACACACTAGAAAACCATGTGAGCATTCCATACTTTTTTGGCATCTAAACCCAGGTTAAATATGCACCCATATTTGCATGAGTATTATTCAGTACAAAAAATCAAAGTTGCATATGCAAGTCCAATTCCTGCACTGACTGACCAGTCTCAGTGGCCTGAGGTGGAAATAGAATTTACCTTGTGTCTCCCTGTCACTAGAAGAAAGGCTGGGAGGCCAAAACAGAGCAGATTCAAAGCTTGGTTTGAGAAAGGTTGTTGTAGTAAGAAGGGGGGAAGGAAAATGAAAAGAATGATAAGACCAAAAGGGCTCAAAAAGGTAACAAAAATAGGTGCAAGTTGTGTGAGGTACTTGGGCACAGAATTGGTTCATCCAAATGCATCTACACTCCTTAGAGTCCAAAGTATGTTTATGTTACTATTTTTGCAAGTTTTTGATTTTGCTACTTGTTCTAGTATCTAACCAAGTGAAATGCTTTATTTTTTAGGAGGAAGCGTGCAGAAAAAGCCCCACCTCTTGTTGTTGAACAATGCTGGCCAGTGAAAAAAGCAAGACTCAATGGCTTTAGAAGGAAGAGCACTAAGCAGATAATGTTTGGTGACAAAGATATGGAGCAAACTGAAACTGTTACTGCTGAACATGAGCTAAGTGTTTCTGTTTTGGACGATGTGATGCATACTGAATCTGTTTTGCAGGCGCTAGGGCAACCTGAAATTGTTGCAGATGTAGCAACTGTTGTGCTGCCATGCGAATCTGCTTTGACAGCTGTGTTGCCATGTTTGGAGGTTGTGCTGCCAAGTGTTGAGTTGCAAACTGAAGTAGTTGAACAATGTGTGCCATCTACTCAATCTGCAGAAGTGCAAACTGAAGAAGTGGGACATGGTCAGGTGCAAAAGTTGAGGGGGCCTAGTGGAGTTGGCACGAAAACCCAAGGGGCCAAAAAGCAAGAGCATCAGCATCAACAAACTATGCACCGTGGAACCCAACAGTGGAAAAAAGGAGAAGAAATCGAGTGGTAGAAAGAAGCAAAAGAAATAGAGTCGAAATCATTCAAATTTGATGTGAAAACTTAAGTTCGTTGTCATTTGATGTGAAAACTTATGTGCCATGATGTTGATTTGACTTGAAATTCAAATTCAAATTTGAACCGACATTCAAATTTGAACCTATCTCCAATATTTTTTGAGTTCATTTGTTTTTTCTGTGATGTTGCATTGTTTTATGTACTACTATGCACTTTAGTTCATAAATCCAACCCTTTTTGCGAAGTCCAACTCATAGTCACTGAAAATGTTGTCCAGACAGGCTCCAAAGTAAGGGAAAGCGACCCCATTTCTAAGCAAGTTTTTTTCGACCTTCTCAAAATCACCCAAAAAGATTTTCTTAGCTTATATTATACCTATATAGGATCAGTACGAAGTCTCACCTTTTTTGAATAAGTATTCATATTATTAATTTATTTCTGAAAAAACACCCTTTAATACAAAGTCAGCAATAAAACAAGTTTAAAAATTAAAAATGCAAAAATAACTTCAGATCCTACTTAGTCACTCCAAAACAAGTTTAAAAAAATAAAAATACAAGTTTTTGATTTTTTGCAATTTCAAAACCTCAAACCCTCTTCTCACTCCTTTGACTCTATGCAACCTCAGTCAAGATAGTCCAATTTGTGAAGGTTTTTTCATGCAAAGATCATTAGATCAAGTTTATCATTTTATATCATAACTATGTAACATAACAAGACTATATGCGTAGGTTTTTCATTTTTTAGAATTTTTTAGAATTTTTTTGAATTAGTTATACACATTTGAATGTTCGGTCAAAACCTTTCAAAACCCCGTTGACTGCCTCCAAAACCCATGTAACCCTAACGCCAAACGTCCACCGTCGATCTAACTCTAACGCCAAACTGCGGCCGTCGGATAGGCCTTCTAGAAGGATTCCATGGGGGCGATCCGTGGGAGCCCTGATTCTCCAATCTGATTGGCCACCTTGTTTTTTTTCTCTGACGAACAAATAACATTGAGCGGGGGAGCATCTCACACTAGTAGAAAAAGGGTTAAATGTGAAGCACATTAGTGCCGGTTTGAATTTGAGCCGGCACTAATGTGACAATTAGTGTCGGTTCCAACGGCTAGGCGGGCGGGCATCATTAGTACCGGTTCGTGGGCAACCTTTAGTACCGGTTCATGCCATGAACCGGTACTAATGAGGTTGTGTCATGCTATGGTCAGGCTGGGGCCCCCACGAAGACCTTTAGTACCGGTTCATGCCATGAACCGGTACTAGAGTCTCTTTGTAATTTGATTTTTAGTCCCACCTCGCCAAGAGAGAGGCAGTATGAGCGGTTTATAAGCCGTAAGTGCACAGACAATGACGAAGAGTTGCAATGCTCACCTGCATGTTGATTAGCTTCAAGCCTTGCGAAATAGCATAGATTGCACTGAGCTATGTGCAGTGCAGTCTACACTATTCCGAATGGCTTGAAGCAAATTAACCAGCATTGCACCTCTTTTTATTTTTAATAACTTATTTGAACTCCGGACTTCTTTTGTGTTCAGTATGCAACATTCAAAGCAACGTCATCAATTTCCAACATGTTCTGACATCATTTGTTGTTTTTCGGTCATTTACCTAATTGTTTAGAGAGCTAAATGACCATGAAATTGAAAATCACTACAAAATGAATCCTGAAAATGTTGAAAACTTGGCATGGTATCATCATATCACCCGCATAGCATGCGCGAAAGAGTAGAGAGGGTCACGGCAAAAACTGGACGCACTTCGTGTACAAACTGGATAAACTCTTTCGGAGTATCAGGATTTCGGACGAGAACTCATCTGTTACACGGCCACTTCAATGTTTTTTAAACTTATTTGAACTCCGGACTTTTTTTGTGTTCAGTATGCAGCATTCAAAGCGACATCATCAATTTCCAACATGTTCTGACATCAATTGTTGTTTTTCGGTCATTTACCTAATTGTTTAGAGAGCTAAATGACCGTGAAATTGAAAATCACTACAAAATGAATCCTGAAAATGTTGAAACTTGGCATGGTATCATCATATCACCCGCATAGCATGCGCGAAAGAGTAGAGAGGGTCACGGCAAAAACTGGACGCACTTCGTGTACAAACTGGACAAACTCTTTCGGAGTATCAGGGTTTCGGACGAGAACTCATCTGTTACACGGCCACTTCAATGTTTTTTAAACTTATTTGAACTCCGGACTTTTTTTGTGTTCAGTATGCAGCATTCAATTTCCAGAAGAAAATAAATAGAAGAAAAGAAATAATGCAGAAAATAAAAAAACTATACAAAAAATTACTCAAAAATAAATAGAAGAAAATAAATAATGCAGAAAAGAAAAAAAACTATATAAAAAACTACTCAAAAATAAATAGAAGAAAATAAATAATGCAGAAAAGAAAAAACTATATAAAAAATTTGTTGGCGCGCTGCCGAGTGGGCCTACCAGGCCTAGGGTGTGCAAATGCAGGCCCAGAAGGGCCAGCAGGCTCACAGGGCAGCGCGCCCTAGTTAATTAGGCCCAGAAGCCTGCTATATAGAGAAGCTCGAAGGAGCAGCCGCAGCTGGGTTTATAAACCAGTGCGGCTGCCCTTCGCTCGGCGAGGTGGGACTAAATATTGTGCACCGTCGGTGGCAGCGCACAACCTTTAGTACCGGTTGGTGGCTCCAACCGGTACTAAAGGGGGGGTCTTTAGTACCGGTTCGTGGCACGAACCGGTACTAAAGGGGCCGTTTCCCGCCCCTTGGCCTGGCAAAAATTGGCCTTTAGTACCGGTTGGTGGCTCCAACCGGCACTAAAGACCCCTCCTATATATATGGAACCTACGAAAAAATCAGTTTTGCCCACCAGTAGTTCTTCTCGATCCAAACTTCTTCGCCGCGCCCGTCGCCCCATCGCGCGCCGCCCTCGCCGCCCCCGCCGCCCGTCGTTGCCGTCACCGCCGTTGCCCACGCCACCCGTCATCGCCGTCACCGTCATCGCCCCCGCCACCCGTC
>NC_041390.1:57256124-57292072 GCF_002162155.2 Triticum dicoccoides | reverse complement strand
AGTAAGAAATTAATAGAACTAGTTTATTTTTAGTAAATGCTTAGTTGAATTAATAGAACTAGTTTATTTAGTTGAATTAATAAAACTAGTAAGTGTTTAATGTTTCACCTATATATGAACATATATGTTAGATATTAGATATAAATTATATGTTAGATATATATTTAATTTAGTTATATGAGATTTCATTATCTAATTAACATTTTATTATATAGAACTAGCTACCTTATTTTTAGTAAGAAAATTAATAGAACTAGTTTAGTTGAATTAAGTAGTTGAACTACTTAGTTGAATTAGTTCAATTAATTAGGTATATTCTTCGCAAGTGCTTAGTTGAACTAGTTGAATTAACAGAATTAGTTGAATTAATAGAGCTAATAAGTTTTTAATGTTTCACCTATGAACATAGGAATGTCGTCTGACGACAAACACGATTTCATTATGTGCGAATACTGCGAAGACCAACGCGGCCTGTGCGGCAGAAATTTTCTAGTTGATGATAGCGCTTCAGCATCAAGCTGGATGAGAACTTCGAAGTGGATACAGTAAGTCACAACGACAAGTCTTTTTTCGTAATTAAGCATGACTTATGCTTCATTTGCTTCACCTTTTAATTTTAATTTTTCACTATTGTACTAGCGTATCCCCTGCCATGCAAGAATTTTTGTCTTGGATAAGATAGGTTTCAGTCCTAACGAAACTATGGAGGTAAAAAGAGTTTACTTGAAGACCGAGCATGGTTATACCTTCAACGTCAAATTATACAATGCAGACACATACACCTATTTTGAATGCAAAACTTGGCAAGCACTATGCAAGGCTTATGCATTTGAGCCTAATATGGTTATCACCTTTGATATTCGTCCGGAAGATGATATTGAAGGTAATAGAGACATCTGGGTCAATGTGCAGACGCCTCCAGTTCTACCATTATGTGAGTTTCTCAACCATATTTATGTCTTCGATATGAGATTATTTGAACCAGTTGAATAATTAATAGATCTTAATTTATATTGACAGCTTACTTCCAATCAAGCAAACATGTCCGGCGCTTGGTAGACAGGACCGTCCACTGTCACGGGGCTGAACTAAACTGTGAGGAGACAAGTCATTATGTTTCATGGCTTGAGGATCTTGATGCTGTCAAGACAAATTTCTTTCCTGCACTTAGAAATGTTAGTACTCAAAACGTGCGACCAATAGTGTTCGTACTGAACTACGGTCACATATATTTAGGAAAGATGGTAAGATTTCTACTATTTCTCCTCAGTGCATCTTTTGCATACATTATTTTTTAAGCTAAACTTCATTGCTAAGTATGTTACTATACGATGTTCTTTAACAGGGACTCCCGATGAATGTTGTGCCTGATTGGATCAAGACTAAAGGTACCATGAATATTGTTAGCTTACGACCAAGATATCCTACAATGCACTTTAGTGCATTCAGGATTTCTAATAGCGAGGAATGCTTAATAGTAAAAGACTGGAGCAAAATTGTGAACGATCACAGAGAAGTACTAGGGGGCAGCAATCAGAAGCGCAACCCACGATTAGGAGACAGGTTCATCTGCATGCTCCAATATGATGAATCAGCAAAGCTATACATGTTCTATGCTATTTTACCTGAGAGAGAGCAGCAGGAGTGATTAGTTAGCTAGTTCATGCTCTTAGTACTTGTCCTCTCATGTCCGTGTTCTTTGTCCTGAACTTAATTTCAAAGAGTGATTTGCTTTTGTGGTGTTATGAACGCGTATAATATCATTACCATGTTGAACTCGATGATATCTTTGCTATGAAAACCGTTGGTGATGATATATATGATGCAAGAGTTTTTATATTAATTAATATGATGATGATGAGTTATTATATCATTTATGAAAGAAATTGCATATTAGTTTCAACTGGATGGATTCTAGCTAAGTGATCAAGTATATGCCATATCCATATTACCTCGATCACTTAAGTAGGTGATCAAGTATATATAATATGGATATGACATATACTTGATGACTTAGCTAGGATCCACACGCATCCAGTCAAACTATTCACCTAATGATTTAACAACTCATTATAATGTAAAACAATCACTAAATTAAATTGAAAACAAAATTAAAGTAAAAATAAAAAATAAAACCAAAACACACCAAAACATTTAGTACCGGTTGGTGTTACCAACCGGTACTAATGTCCTACGCGCCCACGGAGCTGGCTCGTGCCACGTGTTTGCCCTTTAGCACCGGTTCGTGCTGAACCAGTACTAAAGGGGGGGGCTTTAGTGCCTACAATTTAGTGCCGGTTACCGAACCGGCACTAAAGCCCCTTACGAACCGGTGCTATTGCCCGATTCTGCACTAGTGTTAGTGATCGTTGGGCCGAGCGGATCGGGCCCGGCAGAGCCTGGCGTGCATGCGCACGGCCGTCGTGCTCTGTTGGCATGCATGCGAGAGGGAAGGGCTGCATGCGAGAGGGTCACTGACATGTGGGCCATCCCTGTCCCATGCATGCCATGCAACAGTGTCGCAGCCTAGCTATTTTGTGCTCGTGAACGCTGGGACACAGCCTAGCAATTTGCATGTGGGCTTGCATGCACGCATCGACGCAGTAAAGCAGCGGCAGGGGCGAAGCGTATAGGTACGTCGCATCTAAGCTATTTTGACAATTGCGTGTTTGAACCTGAGACACGGGACAGACGCGCCGGTGGTGCAGCTCCTTTTTCAGTGTCACACGCGGATGAACGGTTCTGTTTCCCATGCGGCGTCACCGCCGATACAAGTCCACGAAACGTAGCATCTCGCCCTTGCCGCCCGTGCCTCTTTGGATGTGATACGTCTCCAATGTATCTATAATTTTTGATTGCTCCATGCTATATTATCTACTGTTTTAGGCAATATTGGGCTTTATTATCCACTTTTATATTACTTTTGGGACTAACCTATTAACCGGAGGCCCAGCCCAGATTTGCTGTTTTATGCCTATTTCAGTGTTTTGAAAAAAAGGAATATCAGACGGAGTCAAAACGGAACGAAATCAACTAGAGAAAAGGAAACCCACCTCATGGACTTGGACCCCATGTCAAAAGATACGGGAGGTGCTCACGAGGGTGGGGGGCGCGCCCACCCCCCTAGGGCGCACCCCCTGCCTCGTGGGGCCCCTGTAGCTCCACCGATGTACCTCCTGCACCCATATATACCTACGTGACCTAAACTTCCAGAACGGAGATTAGATCGGGAGTTCCGCCACAAGAAGCCTCCGTAGCCACCAAAAACCAATCTAGACCCGTGCCGACACTCTGCCGGAGGGGGAAATCCTTCTCCGGTGGCCATCTTCATCATCCCGGTGCTCTCCATGACGAGGAGGGAGTAGTTCTCCCTCGGGGCTAAGGGTATGTACCAGTAGCTATGTGTTTGATCTCTCTCTCTCTCTCTCTCTCTCTCTCTCTCTCTCTCGTGTTCTTGAGATGATACGATCTTGATGTATCACGAGCTTTGCTATTATAGTTGGATCTTATGTTTCTCCTCCCCCTCTTCTCTATTGTAATGAATTGAGTTTCCCCTTTGAAGTAATCTTATCGGATTGAGTCTTTAAAGATTTGAGAACACTTGATGTATGTCTTGCCGTGGATATCTGTGGTGACAATGGGATATCACGTGATTCACTTGATGTATGTTTTGGTGATCAACTTGTGGGTTCCGCCCATGAACCTATGCATAGGGGTTGACACATGTTTTCGTCGTGATTCTCCGGTAGGAACTTTGGGGCACTATTTGAGGTCCTTTGTGTTGGTTGAATAGATGAATCTAAGATTGTGTGATGCATATCGTATAATCATACCCACGGATACTTGAGGTGACATTGGAGTATCTAGGTGACATTAGGGTTTTGGTTGATTTGTGTCTTAAGGTGTTATTCTAGTACGAACTCTAGGGTTGTTTGTGACACTTATAGGAATAGCCCAACGGATTGATTGGAAAGAATAACTTTGAGGTGGTTTCGTACCCTACCATAATCTCTTCGTTCGTTCTCTGCTATTAGTGACTTTGGAGTGACTCTTTGTTGCATGTTGAGGGATAGTTATGTGATCCAATTATGATATTATTGTTGAGGGAACTTACACTAACGAAAGTATGAACCCCCAGGCCTTGTTTCCTAGCATTGCAATACCGTTTAAGCTCACTTTTATCACTTGCTACCTTGCTGTTTTTATTATTTCAGATTACAAATACCTTTATCTACTATCCATATACCACTTGTATCACCATCTCTTCGCCGAACTAGTGCACCTATACAATTTACCATTGTATTGGGTGTGTTGGGGACACAAGAGACTCTTTGTTATTTGGTTGCAGGGTTGCTTGAGAGAGACCATCTTCATCCTACGCCTCCTACGGATTGATAAACCTTAGGTCATCCACTTGAGGGAAATTTGCTACTGTCCTACAAACCTCTTCACTTGGAGGCCCAACAATGTCTACAAGAAGAAGGTTGTGTAGTAGACATCAAGCTCTTTTCTGGCGCCGTTACCGGGGAGGTTAGCGCTTGAAGGTATATCTTTAGATCTTGCAATCAAGTCTTTTAGTTTCTTATTTTATCACTAGTTTAGTTTATAAAAGAAAACTACAAAAAATGGAATTGAGTTTGTCTCATACGCTTCATCTTTTTAATATCTTTCGTGAGTATGATGGAAAGGATAATTGTGCTCAAGTGCTAGAAGAAGGGATCTCTAAAGTGTTTGGCACTAAATATTTGAATGATGAGCATGATTGCAATGTTGTTAGTACGAATTCTTTGAATATCCATGATGCTAATGATGATTCCACTAGTTATGATGAAAATACCTCCTATAAACATGTCAACTTTTGTGGAGTAGACTGGGTTTGCAAGTACACACCAAATAGGGAAGACAGATATTGCAAGAGACATAAGTACTTAGAAACCAAATTGTTGCAAGAAGAGCTAGATGAATGTGCTGAAAATTTAAGGTATCTTACCCATACTTGCGAACTTTGCAATGAACATGGTCATTTAAATATCAAATGCAAATTGTTTCATGACCGTATCGTGTCCTAAAATTGTGATGACTTGATTTCCCTTGCACATCATAATGAACTTAGTTTGCTCTTGGGTTATGAAGAAATGAAACATATAACTGAGGGTATTCCAAAATTTAATCTCGATAAACTTCTTGGTTTTGATCTAGAGAAGATTTATATGTATTGTGCGGTGAATTGCATCGAAAATCCTTATATTGCCAATTACATAAAGAAAAGAAAGCAAATAGAAGATGAAGATAATGCTAACGAAAGGGAAGAGACTTCCCAATATTCTCCTATTATTTCTTATGATGAATCAGGTAACGAGGAGGAGCCTCCTATTCAACCAATCTCATTAATAAGGAGCTCCAAAAAGAGGATTGAACCCACACATGATGTGGTGAAGAAGAAGCAAAGAAAAAGGAAGAGAGGTAAAAAGTTATCCCTCCCAAATAACGGTGCTCCTATTTCTATTGTGCCTCATGAAAATATAATTGTGGAAGATGATGATACTTCTTATGATCTTGAAAATCTTTCTGGCACTTGCTTGGAAGAACATAATAATTGCTATACTATCGGTGCTATCTATACTATTAATGATGAGAGTGATTATGCTTATGATACGAAAAGTCCCAAGCTTGGGGATGCTACGCTTAATGAAGATGATATTTTTAGTCTCCCAAGTTTTGATATCCAAGTTTATAATGATGATAGCATGCCTCCTACTTATGATAATTATTGTGATGATACTTATGCTATAAAAAGTAGTGATTATATTTATAAAACTTGTCATGATTATGATTACCCCTTCTCTGAACATTACTCTTTTAATGTGGAAGCAATTTATAGTATTCGAGTCTCTTATGATGCTCTCACTATTGTTCATGAGAAGAATTTTGCTTATGTGGAGAGTAGTAAAATTTCTATGCTTGTAGATCATGAAAAGAATGCTTTAGGTGCTGGTTATATTGTTGAATTCATTAATGATGCTACTGAAAATTATTATTAGGGAGGAACATATGCTTGTAGGAATTGCAATAATATCAAGTTTCCTCTCTATGTGCTTAAAATTTTGAAGTTATGCTTGTTTTACCTTCCTATGCAAGTTGATTCTTGTTCCCATAAGTTGTTTGCTCACAAGACCCCTATGCATAGGAAGTGGGTTAGACTTAAATTTGCTAGTCATATTCTTCATGATGCTCTCTTTATGTTTCAATTCTTATCTTTTATGTGAGCATCATTGAAATCATCATGCCCAGCTAGGGGTGTTAAACGATAGCGCTTGTTGGGAGGCAACCCAATTTTATTTTTGTTCCTTGATTTTTGCTCCTGTTTAGTAATAAATAATTCATCTAGCCTCTGTTTATATGTGGTTTTATGCTTTTAATTAGTGTTTGTGCCAAGTAGAACCTTTGGGAAGACTTGGGGGAAGTCTTTGTGATCATGCTGTAAAAAACAGAAACTTTAGCGCTCACGAGAACTCCTGCCATTTTTATTTGGAGAGTGATATTTAGTTAATTATTTTTGAAGATGATTAATAGATAAATTCCTCATGTCCAGCAATTTATTTGAGAATTTTATGAGTTCCAGAAGTATACGTTTGATCCAGATTACTACAGACTGTTCTATTTTTGACAGATTCTGCTTTTCGTGTGTTGTTTACTTATTTTGATGAATCTATGGCTAGTAAAATAGTTTATAAACCATAGAGAAGTTGGAATACAGTAGGTTTAACACCAATATAAATAAATAATGAGTTCATTACAGTACCTTGAAGTGGTGATTTATTTTCTTATACTAACGGAGCTTACGAGTTTTCTGTTAAGTTTTGTGTTGTGAAGTTTTCAAGTTTTGGGTAAAGATTCAATGGATTATGGAATAAGGAGTGGCAAGAGCCTAAGCTTGGGGATTCTCAATGCACCCCAAGGTAATATTCAAGGATAGCCAAGAGCCTAAGCTTGGGGATGCCCCGGAAGGCATCCCCTCTTTCGTCTTCGTTCATCGATAACTTTACTTGGATCTATATTTTTATTCACCACATGATATGTGTTTTGCTTGGAGCGTCAATTTATTTTGTTAGTATTTGCTTGCTGTTATTTATAACAATGTTTTGCATCTTTTATTTCAATAAAAGTGGCATTGATAGGCTTTACTATGCCTATGTTACAAGTATACATGTTGCTGTTTGAAAACAGAAAGTTTACCGCTGTTGCAATAATTCCCTAGAAAAGTCAGAATGTGATAAAATGTTGAAACCTTTTGAATATTAAGCTCTGATAAATTTACTACAGTTGGAATTTTCTTTTATAATTTTTGGAGCTAGGGAAGTATGGATGTTGCAGCATTCTTTACAGACTATCCTATTTAGGCAGATTGCTGTTATGTTTGCATTGTTTGTATATGTTTGCTTCTTTAATGATTCTATTTGAGGATAGGACTATTAAATATGCAGAGGCATTTAGTATGCAATGTTGAACAATAATTTTAGTGACTTGCTACAGTAGAGTATGATAAGGCTTTGGCATTGATTTATACTAACTTATCTCACGAGTCCTTGTTGAGTTTTGTGTGGATGAAGCTTTTGAGATTTAGGGAGACCGTGATATGAGAGGAATTAAGGAGACACAAAAGCTCAAGCTTGGAGATGCCCAAGGCACCCCAAGATAATATTTCAAGAAGTCTCAAGCATCTAAGCTTGGGGATGACCCGCTTGGTATCCCACCTTTCTTCTTCAACAATTATCGGTTAGTTTCGGTTGATCCTAAGTTTTTGCTTCTTCACATGATGTTTCCTATTCTTAGAATGTAATTTTATTTTGCTTTGCTTGCTGCTTGAATAAAATACCAAGATATGAAATTATTAAATGTTAGAGAGTCTTCACATAGTTGCATAATTATTCAACTACTCATTGATCCTCACTTATGAGTGTGTTTGTCATTTGCTCTAGTGCCTCACTTATATCTTTTAGAGCATGGTGGTAGTTTTATCTTGAAGAAATAGATGAACTCTCATGCTTCACTTAGATTATTTTGAAGAGTCTTAAATAGCATGGTAATTTGCTTAAAATCCTAATATGTCAGGTATTCAAGAATAATAAAATTCTCTTATGAGTGTGTTGAATACTATGAGAAGTTTGATACTTGATAATTGTTTTGAGATATGGAGATGGTGATATTAGAGTCATGCTAGTTGAGTAGTTGTGAATTTGAGAGATACTTGTGTTGAAGTTTGTGATTCCCGTAGCATGCACGTATGGTGAACCGTTATGTGAGCATGATTTATTTTTTGATTGCCTTCCTTATGAGTGGCGGTCGAGGACGAGCGATGGTCTTTTCCTACCAATCTATCCCCCTAGGAGCATGTGCGTAGTACTTTGTTTCGATAACTAATAGATTTTTGCAATAAGTATGTGAGTTCTTTATGACTAATGTTGAGTCCATGGATTATACGCACTCTCACCCTTCCACCATTACTAGCCTCTCTAGTACCGTGCAACTTTCGCCGGTACCATAAATCCACCATATACCTTCCTCAAAACAGCCACCATACCTACCTACTATGGCATTTCCATAGCCATTCCGAGATATATTGCCATGCAACTTTCCACCATTCCGTTTATTATGACACGCTTCATCATTGTCATATTGCTTTGCATGATCATGTAGTTGACATTGTATTTGTGGCAAAGCCACCATTCATAATTCTTTCATACATGTCACTCTTGATTCATTGCATATCCCGGTACACCGCCGGAGGCATTCATATAGAGTCATCTTTGTTCTAGTATCGAGTTGTATCATTGAGTTGTAAATAAATAGAAGTGTGATGATCATCATTCAATAGAGCATTGTCCCAAACAAAGAGAAAGGCCAAATAAAAAAAGGAGGCCAAATAAAAAAAAGAAAGGCCAAAAAAAGGAAGGCCAAATAAAAAAATAAAAAAAATAAAAGGGACAATGCTACTATCCTTTTTCCACACTTGTGCTTCAAATTAGCACCATGATCTTCATGATAGAGAGTCTCCTATGTTGTCACTTTCATATACTAGTGGGAATCTTTCATTATAGAACTTGGCTTGTATATTCCAATGATGGGCTTCCTCAAAATGCCCTAGGTCTTCGTGAGCAAGCGAGTTGGATGCACACCCACTAGTTTCTTTTGTTGAGCTTTCATATACTTATAGCTCTAGTGCATCCGTTGCATGGCAATCCCTACTCACCCACATTGATATCTATTGATGGGCATCTCCATAGCCCGTTGATACGCCTAGTTGATGTGAGACTATCTTCTGCTTTTTTCCTCTCCACAACCACCATTCTATTCCACCTATAGTGCTATGTCCATGGCTCACGCTCATGTATTGCGTGAAGATTGAAAAAGTTTGAGAACATCAAAAGTATGAAACAATTGCTTGGCTTGTCATCGGGGTTGTGCATGATTTAAATACTTTGTGTGGTGAAGATAGAGCATAGCCAGACTATATGATTTTGTAGGGATAACTTTCTTTGGCCATGATATTTTGAGAAGACATAATTGCTTTATTAGTATGCTTGAAGTATTATTATTTTTATGTCAATATGAACTTTTGTCTTGAATGTTTCGGATCTGAATATTCATATCACAAGTAAGAAGAATTACATTGAAATTATGCCAACTAGCATTCCACATCAAAAATTATCTTTTTTATCATTTACCTACTCGAGGACGAGCAGGAATTAAGCTTGGGGATGCTTGATATGTCTCCTACGTATCTATAATTTTTGATTGCTCCATGCTATATTATCTACTGTTTTAGGCAATATTGGGCTTTATTATCCACTTTTATATTACTTTTGGGACTAACCTATTAACCGGAGGCCCAGCCCAGATTTGTTGTTTTATGCCTATTTCAGTGTTTTGAAGAAAAGGAATATCAGATGGAGTCGAAACGGAACGAAATCAACTAGAGAAGTTATTTTTGGAAGGAAACCCACCTGATGGACTTGGACCCCACGTCAGAAGATACGAGAGGTGCTCACGAGGGTGGGGGGAGCGCCCACCCCCCTAGGGCGCGCCCCCTGCCTCGTGGGGGCCCCGTAGCTCCACCGACGTACCTCCTGCACCCATATATACCTACGTGACCTAAAACTTCCAGAACGGAGATTAGATCGGGAGTTCCGCTGCCAGAAGCCTCTGTAGCCACCAAAAACCAATCTAGACCCATTCCGGCACCCTGCCGGAGGGGGAAATCCTTCTCCGGTGGCCATCTTCATCATCCCGGTGCTCTCCATGACGAGGAGGGGGTAGTTCTCCCTCGGGGCTGAGGGTATGTACCAGTAGCTATGTGTTTGATCTCTCTCTCTCTCTCTCTCTCTCTCTCTCTCTCTCTCTCTCGTGTTCTTGAGATGATACGATCTTGATGTATCGCGAGCTTTGCTATTATAGTTGGATCTTATGTTTCTCCTCCCCCTCTTCTCTCTTGTAATGAATTGAGTTTCCCCTTTGAAGTAATCTTATCGGATTGAGTCTTTAAAGATTTGAGAACACTTGATGTATGTCTTGCCGTGGATATCTGTGGTGACAATGGGATATCACGTGATTCACTTGATGTATGTTTTGGTGATCAACTTGCGGGTTTCGCCCATGAACCTATGCATAGGGGTTGGCACACGTTTTCGTCGTGATTCTCCGGTAGGAACTTTGGGGCACTCCTTGAGGTCCTTTGTGTTGGTTGAATAGATGAATCTGAGATTGTGTGATGCATATCATATAATCATACCCACGGATACTTGAGGTGACATTGGAGTATGATGTCTACGACACAACCTTCTTCTTGTAGACGTTGTTGGGCCTCCAAGTGCAGAGGTTTGTAGGACAGTAGCAAATTTCCCTCAAGTGAATGACCTAAGGTTTATCAATCCGTAGGACGCGTAGGATGAAGGTGGTCTCTCTCAAGCAACCCTGCAACCAAATAACAAAGAGTCTCTTGTGTCCCCAACACACCCAATACAATGGTAAATTGTATAGGTGCACTAGTTCGGCGAAGAGATGGTGATACGAGTGGTATATGGATAATAGATATGGGTATTTGTAATCTGAAATAATAAAAACAGCAAGGTAGCAAGTGATAAAAGTGAGCGTAAACGGTATTGCAATGTGTAGCAATAAGGCCTAGGGTTCATACTTTCACTAGTGTAAGTTCCCTCAACAATACTAACATAATTGGATCACATAACTATCCCTCAACATGCAACAAAGAGTCACTCCAAAGTCACTAATAGCGGAGAACGAACGAAGAGATTATGGCAGGGTACGAAACCACCTCAAACTTATTCTTTCCAATCAATCCGTTGGGCTATTCCTATAAGTGTCACAAACAGCCCTAGAGTTCGTACTAGAATAACACCTTAAGACACAAATCAACCAAAACCCTAATGTCACCTAGATACTCCATTGTCACCTCAAGTATCCGTGGGCATGATTATACGATATGCATCACACAATCTCAATTCATCTATTCAACCAACACATAGAACCTCAAAGAGTGCCCCAAAGTTCCTACCGGAGAATCACGACGAAAACGTGCGCCAACCCCTATGCATAGGTTCATGGGCGGAACCCGCAAGTTGGTCACCAAAACATACATCAAGTGGCACGCGGTATCCCATTGTCACCACAGATATCCACGGCAAGACATACATCAAGTGTTCTCAAGTCTTTAAAGACTCAATCCGATAAGATAACTTCAAAGGGGAAACTCAATTCATTACAAGAGAGAAGAGGGGGAGGAGAAACATAAGATCCAACTATAATAGCAAGGCTCGAGATACATCAAGATCGTGCCAAATCAAGAACATGAGAGAGAGAGATCAAACACATAGCTACTGGTACATACCCTCAGCCCCGAGGGTAAACTACTCCCTCCTAGTCATGGAGAGCACCGGGATGATGAAGATGGCCACCGGGGAAGGATTGCCCCCTCCGGCAGGGTGCCGAACAGGGTCTAGATTGGTTTTCGGTGGCTACGGAGGCTTCTGGCAGCAGAACTCCCGATCTAATCTCCGTTCTCGAGGTTTTAGGTCACGTGGGTATATATGGGTGTAGGGAGGACGTCGGAGGAGCCACGGGGGTCCCACGAGACAGGGGGCGCGTCCCTAGGGGGGACGCCCCCCACCCTCGTGAGCACCTCGTGTCTCCCCTGACATGGGGTCCAAGTTCATCAGGTGTGTTTCCTTCCAAAAATAACTTCTCCAGTTGATTTTGTTCCGTTTCGACTCCGTCTGATATTCCTTTTCTTCAAAACACTGAAATAGGCATAAAACAGCAAATCTGGGCTGGGCCTCCGGTTAATAGGTTAGTCCCATAAATAATAAAAAAGTGGATAATAAAGCCCAATATTGCCTAAAATAGTAGATAATATAGCATGGAGCAATCAAAAATTATAGATACGTTGGAGACGTATCAAGCATCCCCAAGCTTAATTCCTGCTCGTCCTCGACTAGGTAAATGATAAAAAGAATTTTTGATGTGGAGTGCTACTCGGCATAATTTCAATGTAATTCTTCCTACTTGTGATATGAATATTCAGATCCATAAGATTCAAGACAAAAGTTCATATTGACATAAAAACAATAATACTTCAAGCATACTAACAAAGCAATTATGTCTTCTCAAAATAACATGGCCAAAGAAAGTTATCCCTACAAAATCATATAGTCTGGCTATGCTCATCTTCACCACACAAAATATTTAAATCATGCACAACCCCGATGACAAGCCAAGCAATTGCTTCATACTTTTGATGTTCTCAAGCTTTTTCAATCTTCACGCAATACATGAGCGTGAGCCATGGACATAGCACTATAGGTGGAATGGAATGGTGGTTGTGGAGAAGACAAAAAGGAGAAGATGGTCTCACATCAACTAGGCGTATCAACTGAAGGAAATATGCCCTAGA
The DNA here is from genome assembly GCF_002162155.2 of Triticum dicoccoides. Taxonomy (NCBI): domain Eukaryota; kingdom Viridiplantae; phylum Streptophyta; class Magnoliopsida; order Poales; family Poaceae; genus Triticum; species Triticum dicoccoides. Next base: position 57,279,105 of record NC_041390.1, on the reverse strand, counting down.
GGCAATAATAAAGTTATTATTTATTTCCTTATATCATGATAAATGTTTATTATTCATGCTAGAATTGTATTAACCGGAAACATAATACATGTGTGAATACATAGACAAACTTAGTGTCACTAGTATGCCTCTACTTGACTAGCTCGTTAATCAAAGATGGTTATGTTTCCTAACCATGAACAAGGTGTTGTTATTTGATTAACGAGGTCACATCATTAGTTGAATGATCTGATTGACATGACCCATTTCATTAGCTTAGCATCCGATCGTTTAGTATGTTGCTATTGCTTTCTTCATGACTTATACATGTTCCTATGACTATGAGATTATGCAACTCCCGTTTACCGGAGGAGCACTTTGTGTGCTACCAAACGTCACAACGTAACTAGGTGATTATAAAGGAGCTCTATAGGTGTCTCCAAAGGTAGATGTTGGGTTGGCGTATTTCGAGATTAGGATTTGTCACTCCGATTGTCGGAGAGGTATCTCTGGGCCCTCTCGGTAATGCACATCACATAAGCCTTGCAAGCATTGCAGCCAATGAGTTAGTTGCGAGATGATGCATTACAGAATGAGTAAAGAGACTTGCCGGTAACGAGATTGAACTAGGTATTGGATACCGACGATCGAATCTTGGGCAAGTAACATACTGATGACAAAGGGAACAACGTATGTTGTTATGCGTTCTGACCGATAAAGATCTTCGTAGAATATGTAGGAGCCAATATGGGCATCCAGGTCCCGCTATTGGTTATTGACCGGAGATGTGTCTCAGTCATGTCTGCATTATTCTCGAACCGTAGGGTCCGCACGCTTAAACGTTACGATGACAGTTATTATGAGTTTATGCATTTTGATGTACCGAAGTTAGTTCGGAGTCCCGGATGTGATCACGGACATGACGAGGAGTCTCGAAATGGTCGAGACATAAAGATTGATATATTGGAAGCCTATGTTTGGATATCGGAAGTGTTCTGGGTGAAATCGGTATTTTACCGGAGTACCAGGAGGTTACCGGAACCCCCCGGGAGCTGTATGGGCCTTAATGGGCTTTAGTGGAAAGGAGAAGGGGCAGCCCTAGATGGGCCGCGTGCCTCCCCCTTCCCCTAGTCCTATTAGGACAAGGAGAGGTGGCCGGCCCCCCTCTCTCTCTTTCCCCCTCAGCGAATCCTACTCCAACTAGGATTGGGGGGAGGAATCCTACTCCCAGAGGGAGTAGGACTCCCTTGGCGCGCCCTCCTTGGCCGGCCGGCCCCCTCCCCTTGGCTCCTTTATATACGGAGGAAGGAGGCACCCCTAGACACACAATTTGATCATTGAGATCGTTCCTTAGCCGTGTGCAGTGCCCCCTGCCACCATATTCCACCTCGATTATATTGTAGCAGTGCTTAGGCGAAGCCCTGCGACGGTAGAACATCAAGATCATCACCACGCCGTCGTGCTGACGGAACTCCTCCCCGACACTTTGCTGGATCGGAGCCCGGGGATCGTCATCGAGCTGTACGTGTGCTAAGAACTCGGAGGTGCCGGAGTAACAGTGCTTGGATCGGTCGGATCGGGAAGACGTGCGACTAATTCCTCTACGTTGTGTCAACGCTTCCGCAGTCGGTCTGCGTGGGTACGTAGACAACACTCTACCCTCTCGTTGTTGTGCATCACCATGATCTTGCGTGTGCGTAGGAAAATTTTGAAATTACTACGTTCCCCAACAGTGGCATCCGAGCCTAGGTTTTATGGTTTGATGTTATATGCACGAGTAGAACACAAGTGAGTTGTGGGCGATATAAGTCATACTGGCTACCAGCATGTCATACTTTGGTTCGGCGGTATTGTTGGACGAGATGACCCGGACCAACATTACGCGTACACTTACGCGAGACCGGTTCCCCCGACGTGCTTTGCACATAGGTGGCTTGCGGGCGACTGTCTCTCCAACTTTAGTTGAACCGAGTGTGGCTACGCCCGGTCCTTGCGAAGGTTAAAACGGAGTCTATTTGACAAACTATCGTTGTGGTTTTGATGCGTAGGTGAGATAGGTTCTTGCTTAAGCCCGTAGCAGCCACGTGAAACTTGCAACAACAAAGTAGAGGATGTCTAACTTGTTTTTGCAGGGCATGTTGTGATGTGATATGGTCAAGGCATGATGATGAATTTTATTGTATGAGATGATCATGTTTTGTAACCGAGTTATCAGCAGCTGGCAGGAGCCATATGGTTGTCGCTTTATTGTATGCAATGCAATCGCGATGTAATGCTTTACTTTATCACTAAGCGGTAGCGATAGTCGTGGAAGCATAAGATTGGCGAGACGACAACGATGCTACGATGGAGATCAAGGTGTCGCGCCGGTGACGATGGTGATCATGACGGTACTTCGGAGATGGATATCACAAGCACAAGATGATGATGGCCATATCATATCACTTATATTGTTTGCATGTGATGTTTATCTTTTTATGCATCTTATCTTGCTTTGATTGACGGTAGCATTATAAGATGATCTCTCACTAAATTATCAAGAAGTGTTCTCCCTGAGTATGCACCGTTGCCAAAGTTCGTCGTGCCCAGACACCACGTGATGATCGGGTGTGATAAGCTCTACGTCCATCTACAACAGGTGCAAGCCAGTTTTGCACACGCAGAATACTCAGGTTAAACTTGACGAGCCTAGCATATGCAGATATGGCCCTGGAACACAGAGACCAAAAGGTCGAGCGTGAATCATATAGTAGATATGATTAACATAACGATGTTCACCATTGAAAACTACTCCATCTCACGTGATGATCGGATATGGTTTAGTTGATTTGGATCACGTGATCACTTAGAGGATTAGAGGGATGTCTATCTAAGTGGGAGTTTTTAAGTAATTTGATTAATTGAACTTAAACTTATCATGAACTTAGTACCTGATAGTATCTTGCTTGTTTATGTTGATTGTAGATAGATGGCTCGTGCTGTTGTTCCGTTGAATTTTAATGCGTTCCTTGAGAAAGAAAAGTTGAAAGATGATGGTAGCAATTACACGGACTGGGTCCGTAACTTGAGGATTATCCTCATTGCTGCTCAGAAGAATTATGTCCTGGAAGCACGCTGGGTGCCAGGCCTGCTGCTGGAGCAACACCAGATGTTATGAACGTCTGGCAGAGCAAAGCTGATGACTACTCGATAGTTTAGTGTGCCATGATTTACGGCTTAGAATCGGGACTTCAACGACGTTTTGAACGTCATGGAGCATATGAGATGTTCCAGGAGTTGAAGTTAATATTTCAAGCAAATGCCCGGATTGAGAGATATGAAGTCTCCAATAAGTTCTATAGCTGCAAGATGGAGGAGAACAGTTCTGTCAGTGAGCATATACTCAAAATGTCTGGGTATAATAATCACTTGATTCAGATGGGAGTTAATCTTCCGGATGATTGCGTCATTGACAGAATTCTCCAATCACTGCCACCAAGCTATAAGAGCTTCGTGATGAACTATAATATGCAAGGGATGAACAAGACTATTCCCGAGCTCTTCGCAATGCTGAAAGCTGCGGAGGTAGAAATCAAGAAGGAGCATCAAGTGTTGATGGTTAACAAGACCACTAGTTTCAAGAAAAAGGGCAAAGGGAAGAAGAAGGGGAACGTCAAGAAGAACGGCAAGCTAGTTGCTGCTCAGGAGAAGAAACCCAAGTCTGGACCTAAGCCTGAAACTGAGTGCTTCTACTGCAAGCAGACTGGTCACTGGAAGCGGAACTGCCCCAAGTATTTGGCGGATAAGAAGGATGGCAAGGTGAACAAAGGTATATGTGATATACATGTTATTGATGTGTACCTTACTAGAGCTCGCAGTAGCACCTGGGTATTTGATACTGGTTTTGTTGCTAATATTTGCAACTCGAAACAGGGACTACGGATTAAGCGAACACTGGCGAAGGACGAGGTGATGATGCACGTGGGAAACGGTTCCAAAGTCGATGTGATCGCGGTCGGCACGCTACCTCTACATCTACCTTCGGGATTAATATTAGACCTAAATAATTGTTATTTGGTGCTAGCGTCGAGCATGAACATTATATCTGGATCTTGTTTGATGCGAGACGGTTATTCATTTAAATCAGAGAATAATGGTTGTTCTATTTATATGAGTAATATCTTTTATGGTCATGCACCTTTGAGGAGTGGTCTATTTTTGATGAATCTCGATAGTAGTAACACACATATTCATAATGTTGAAGCCAAAAGATGCAGAGTTGATAATGACAGTGCAGCTTATTTGTGGCACTGCCGTTTAGGTCATATTGGTATAAAGCGCATGAAGAAACTCCATACTGATGGACTTTTGGAACCACTTGATTATGAATCACTTGGTACTTGCGAACCGTGCCTCATGGGCAAGATGACTAAAACACCGTTCTCCGGTACTATGGAGAGAGCAACAGATTTGTTGGAGATCATACATACAGATGTATGTGATCCGATGAATATTGAGGCTCGTGGCGGATATCGTTATTTTCTCACCTTCACAGATGACTTAAGCAGATATGGGTATATCTACTTAATGAAACATAAGTCTGAAACATTTGAAAAGTTCAAAGAATTTCAGAGTGAAGTTGAAAATCATCGTAACAAGAAAATAAAGTTTCTACGATCTGATCGTGGAGGAGAATATTTGAGTTACGAGTTTGGTGTACATTTGAAAAATTGTGGAATAGTTTCGCAACTCACGCCACCCGGAACACCACAGCGCAATGGTGTTTCCGAACGTCGTAATCGTGCTTTACTAGATATGGTGCGATCTATGATGTCTCTTACTGATTTACCGCTATCGTTTTGGGGTTATGCTTTAGAGACGGCCGCATTCACGTTAAATAGGGCACCATCAAAATCTGTTGAGACGACGCCTTATGAACTGTGGTTTGGCAAGAAACCAAAGTTGTCGTTTCTTAAAGTTTGGGGCTGCGATGCTTATGTGAAAAAGCTTCAACCTGATAAGATCGAACCCAAATCGGAGAAATGTGTCTTCATAGGATACCCAAAGGAGACTGTTGGGTACACCTTCTATCACAGATCCGAAGGCAAGACATCCGTTGCTAAGAATGGATCCTTTCTAGAGAAGAAGTTTCTCTCGAAAGAAGTGAGTGGGAGGAAAGTAGAACTTGACGAGGTAACTGTACCTGCTCCCTTATTGGAAAGTAGTACATCACAGAAAACTGTTTCTGCGACACCTATACCAATTAGTGAGGAAGCTAATGATGATGATCATGAAACTTCAGCACAAGATACTACTGAACCTCGTAGATCAACCAGAGCGAGATCCGCACCAGAGTGGTACGGTAATCCTGTTCTGGAAATTATGCTGCTAGATCATGATGAACCTACGAACTATGAAGAAGCGATGGTGAGCCCAGATTCCGCAAAGTGGCTTGAAGCCATGAAATCTGAGATGGGATCCATGTATGAGAACAAAGTATGGACTTTGGTTGACTTTCCCGATGATCGGCAAGCAATTGAGAATAAATGGATCTTCAAGAAGAAGACTGACGCTGATGGTAATGTTACTGTCTACAAAGCTCGACTTGTCGCAAAAGGTTTTCGACAAGTTCAAGGGGTTGACTATGATGAGACCTTCTCACCCGTAGCGATGCTTAAGTCTGTCCGAATCATGTTAGCAATTGCCGCATTTTATGATTATGAAATTTGGCAGATGGATGTCAAAACTGCATTCCTGAATGGATTTCTGGAAGAAGAGTTGTATATGATGCAACCAGAAGGTTTTGTCAATCCAAAGGGGGCTAACAAAGTGTGCAAGCTCCAGCGATCCATTTATGGACTGGTGCAAGCCTCTCGGAGTTGGAATAAACGCTTTGATAGTGTGATCAGAGCATTTGGTTTTATACAGACTTTCGGTGAAGCCTGTATTTACAAGAAAGTGAGAGGGAGCTCTGTAGCATTTTTGATATTATATGTGGATGGCATATTACTGATTGGAAATGATATAGAATTTCTGGATAGCATAAAGGGATACTTGAATAAGAGTTTTCCAATGAAAGACCTTGGTGAAGCTGCTTACATATTAGGCATAAAAATCTATAGAGATAGATCAAGACGCTTAATTGGACTTTCACAAAGCACATACATTGACAAGATTTTGAAGAAGTTCAAAATGGATCAAGCAAAGAAAGGGTTCTTGCCTGTGTTACAAGGTGTGAAGTTGAGTCAGACTCAATGCCCGACCACTGCAGAAGATAGAGAGAAAATGAAAGATGTTCCCTATGCTTCAGCCATAGGCTCTATCATGTATGCAATGCTGTGTACCAGACCTGATGTGTGCCTTGCTATAAGTTTAGCAGGGAGGTACCAAAGTAATCCAGGAGTGGATCACTGGACAGCGGTCAAGAACATCCTGAAATACCTGAAAAGGACTAAGGATATGTTTCTCGTATATGGAGGTGACAAAGAGCTCACCGTAAAAGGTTAAGTTGATGCAAGCTTTGACACTGATCCGGACGATTCTAAATCGCAAACCGGATACGTGTTTACATTAAACGGTGGAGCTGTCAGTTGGTGCAGTTCTAAACAAAGCGTCGTAGCGGGAGCTCCATGTGAAGTGGAGTACATAGCTGCTTCGGAAGCAGCGAACGAAGGAGTCTGGATGAAGGAGTTCATATCCGATCTAGGTGTCATACCTAGTGCATCGGGTCCAATGAAAATCTTTTGTGACAATACTGGTGCAATTGCCTTGGCAAAGGAATCCAGATTTCACAAGAGGACCAAGCACATCAAGATACGCTTCACTTCCATCCGGGATCTAGTCCAGGTGGGAGACATAGAGATTTGCAAGATACATACGGATCTGAATGTTGCAGACCCGTTGACTAAGCCTCTTCCACGAGCAAAACATGATCAACACCAAGGCTCCATGGGTGTTAGAATCATTACTATGTAATCTAGATTATTGACTCTAGTGCAAGTGGGAGACTAAAGGAAATATGCCCTAGAGGCAATAATAAAGTTATTATTTATTTCCTTATATCATGATAAATTTTATTATTCATGCTAGAATTGTATTAACCGGAAACATAATACATGTGTGAATACATAGACAAACTTAGTGTCACTAGTATGCCTCTACTTGACTAGCTCGTTAATCAAAGATGGTTATGTTTCCTAACCATGAACAAGGTGTTGTTATTTGATTAATGAGGTCACATCATTAGTTGAATGATCTGATTGACATGACCCATTTCATTAGCTTAGCACCCGATCGTTTAGTATGTTGCTATTGCTTTCTTCATGACTTATACATGTTCCTATGACTATGAGATTATGCAACTCCCGTTTACCGGAGGAACACTTTGTGTGCTACCAAACGTCACAACGTAATTGGGTGATTATAAAGGAGCTCTACAGGTGTCTCCAAAGGTAGATGTTGGGTTGGCGTATTTCGAGATTAGGATTTGTCACTCCGATTGTCGGAGAGGTATCTATGGGCCCTCTCGGTAATGCACATCACATAAGCCTTGCAAGCATTGCAGCCAATGAGTTAGTTGCGAGATGATGCATTACGGAACGAGTAAAGAGACTTGCCGGTAACGAGATTGAACTAGGTATTGGATACCGACGATCGAATCTCGGGCAAGTAACATACCGATGACAAAGGGAACAACGTATGTTGTTATGCGGTCTGACCGATAAAGATCTTCGTAGAATATGTAGGAGCCAATATGGGCATCCAGGTCCCGCTATTGGTTATTGACCGGAGATGTGTCTCAGTCATGTCTGCATTATTCTCGAACCGTAGGGTCCGCACGCTTAAACGTTACGATGACAGTTATTATGAGTTTATGCATTTTGATGTACCGAAGTTAGTTCGGAGTCCCGGATGTGATCACGGACATGACGAGGAGTCTCGAGATGGTCGAGACATAAAGATTGATATATTGGAAGCCTATGTTTGGATATCGGAAGTGTTCCAGGTGAAATCGGTATTTTACCGGAGTACCGGGAGGTTACCGGAACCCCCCGGGAGCTGTATGGGCCTTAATGGGCTTTAGTGGAAAGGAGAAGGGGCAGACCTAGATGGGCCACGCGCCTCCCCCTCCCCTAGTCCTATTAGGACAAGGAGAGGTGGCCGGCCCCCCTCTCTCTCTTTCCCCCTCAGCGAATCCTACTCCAACTAGGATTGGGGGGAGGAATCCTACTCCCAGAGGGAGTAGGACTCCCTTGGCGCGCCCTCCTTGGCCGGCCGGCCCCCTCCCCTTGGCTCCTTTATATACGGAGGCAGGAGGCACCCCTAGACACACAAGTTGATCATTGAGTTCATTCCTGAGCCGTGTGCGGTGCCCCCTGCCACCATATTCCACCTCGATTATATTGTAGCAGTGCTTAGGCGAAGCCCTGCGACGGTAGAACATCAAGATCGTCACCACGCCGTCGTGCTGACGGAACTCCTCCCCGACGCTTTGCTGGATCGGAGCCCGGGGATCGTCATCGAGTTGTACGTGTGCTAAGAACTCGGAGGTGCCGGAGTAACGGTGCTTGGATCGATCAGATTGGGAAGACGTACGACTACTTCCTCTATGTTGTGTCAACGCTTCCGCAGTCGGTCTGTGTGGGTACGTAGACAACACTCTCCCCTCTCGTTACTGTGCATCACCATGATCTTGCGTGTGCGTAGGAAAATTTTGAAATTACTACGTTCCCCAACATCAACGGGCTATGGAGATGCCCATCAATAGATATCAATGTGAGTGAGTAGGAATTGCCATGCAACGGATGCACTAGAGCTATAAATGTATGAAAGCTCAACAAAAGAAACTAGTGGGTGTGCATCCAACTCGCTTGCTCACGAAGACCTAGGGCATTTTGAGGAAGCCCATCATTGGAATATACAAGCCAAGTTCTATAATGAAATATTCCCACTAGTATATGAAAGTGACAACATATGAGACTCTCTATATGAAGAACATGGTGCTACTTTGAAGCACAACATATGAGACTCGCTATATCATGGTGCTACTTTGAAGCACAAGTGTGGAAAAAAGGATAGTAGCATTGCCCCTTTTTATTTATTTTCTTATTTATTTGGCCTTTTTTTGGCCTTTCCCTTTTTTTGGCCTTTTTTGGGACAATGCTCTATTGAATGGTGATCATCACACTTCTATTTATTTACAACTCAAGAATTACAACTCGATACTAGAACAAAGATGACTCTATATGAATGCCTCCGGCGGTGTACCGGGATATGCAATGAATCAAGAGTGACATGTATGAAAGAATTATGAATGGTGGCTTTGCCACAAATACAATGTCAACTACATGATCATGCAAAGTAATATGACAATGATAAAGTGTGTCATAATAACGGAACGGTGGAAAGTTGCATGTCAATATATCTCGGAATATCTATGGAAATGCCATAATAGGTAGGTATGGTGGCTGTTTTGAGGAAGGTATATGGTGGGTTTATGGTACCGGCGAAAGTTGCACGGTACTAGAGAGGCTAGCAAAGGTGGAAGGGTGAGAGTGTGTATAATCCATGGACTCAACATTAGTCATAAAGAACTCACATACTTATTGCAAAAATCTATTAGTTATCGAAACAAAGTACTACACGCATGCTCCTAGGGGGATAGATTGGTAGGAAAAGACCATCGCTTGTCCCCGATCGCCACTCATAAGGAAGACAATCAATAAACACCTCATGCTCCGACTTTGTTACATAACGATTCACCATACGTGCATGCTACGAGAATCACAAACTTCAACAAAAGTATCTCTCAAATTCACAACTAATCAACTAGCATGACTCTAATATCACCATCTCCATATCTCAAAACAATCATCAAGCATTAAACTTCTCTTAGTATTCAACACACTCATAAGAGAATTTTTATTATTCTTGAATACCTAGCATATTAGGATTTTAAGCAAATTACCATGCTATTTAAGACTCTTCAAAATAATCTAATTGAAGCATGAGAGATCAATAGTTTCTATAAAACGAATCCACCACCATGCTCTAAAAGATATAAGTGAAGTACTAGAGCAAACAACAAACTACTCCGAAGGATATAAGTGAAGATCAATGAGTAGTCGAATAATTATGCAACTATGTGAAGACTCTCTAACATTTAATAATTTCAGATCTTGATACTTTATTCAAACAGCAAGCAAAGCAAAATAAAATGACATCTATGAATAGCAAACATCATGTGAAGAAGCAAAACTTAGGATCAACCGAAACTAACCGATAGTTGTTGAAGAAGAAAGGTGGGATGCCAACCGGGGCATCCCCAAGCTTAGATGCTTGAGACTTCTTGAAATATTATCTTGGGGTGCCTTGTGCATCCCCAAGCTTGAGCTTCTGTGTCTCCTTAATTCCTCTCATATCAAGGTCTCCCTAAATCTCAAAAGCTTCATCCACACAAAACTCAACAAGGACTCGTGAGATAAGTTAGTATAAACCATTGCAAAAACCTTATCATACTCCACTGTAGCAAATCACTAAAATTATTATTCAACATTGCATACTAAATTCCTCTGCATATTTAATAGTCCTATCATCAAATAGAATCATTAAAGAAGCAATCATATGCAAACAATGCAAACATAACAGCAATCTGCCTAAATAGGATAGTCTGTAAAGAATGCTGCAACATCCATACTTCCCTAACTCCAAAAATTAAGAAATAAAATTCCCACTGTATTAAATTTATCAGAGCTTAATATTCAAAAGGTTTCAACATTTTATCACATTCTGAATTTTCTAGGGAATTATTGCAACAGCGGTAAACTTTCTGTTTTCAAACAGCAACATGTATACTTGTAACATAGGCATAGTAAAGGCTATCAATGCCACTTTTATTGAAATAAAATATGCAAAACATTGTTATAAATAACAGCAAGCAAATACTAACAAAATAAATTGACGCTCCAAGCAAAACACATATCATGTGGCGAATAAAAATATAGCTCCAAGTAAAGTTACCGATGAACGAAGACGAAAGAGGGGATGCCTTCCGGGGCATCCCCAAGCTTAGGCTCTTGGATATCCTTGAATATTACCTTGGGGTGCCTTGGGCATCCCCAATATTAGGCTCTTTCCACTCTGTATTCCATAGTTCATCGAATCCTTACCCAAAACTTGAAAACTTCACAACACAAAACTTAAAGTAGAAAACTCGTAAGCTCCGTTAGTATAAGAAAATAAATCACCACTTCAAGGTACTGTAATGAACTCATTATTTATTTATATTGGTGTTAAACCTACTGTATTCCAACTTCTCTATGGTTTATAAACTATTTTACTAGCCATAGATTCATCAAAATAAGTAAATAACACATTGAAAACAGAATCTGTCAAAAACAGAACAGTCTGTAGTAATCTGGATCAAACGTATACTTATGGAACTCATAAAATTCTAAAATAATTATATGGACCTGAGGAATTTATCTATTAATCATCTTCAAAAAGAATTAACTAAATAGCACTCACCAAATAAAAATGGCAGCAGTTCTCGTGAGCGCTAAAGTTTCTGTTTTTTACAGCATGACCAACAAGACTTTCTCCAAGTCTTCCCAAAGGTTCTACTTGGCACAAACACTAATTAAAAGCATAAAACCACATCTAAACAGATGCTATATGAATTATTTATTACTAAACAGGAAAAAAAGCAAGGAACTAAAATAAAATTGGGTTGCCTCCCAACAAGCGCTATCGTTTAACGCCCCTAGCTAGGCATGATGATTTCAATGATGCTCACATAAAGGATAAGAATTGTAACATAAAGAGAGCATCATGAAGAATATGACTAGCACATTTAAGTCTAACATGCTTCCTATGCATAGGGATTTTGTGAGCAAACAACTTATGGGAACAAGAATCAACTTGCATAGGGAGGTAAAACAAGCATAACTTCAAAACTTTAAGCACATAGAGAGGAAACTTGATATTATTGCAACTCCTACAAGCATATATTCCTCCCTCATAATAGTTTTCAGTAGCATCATGAATGGATTCAACAATATAACCAGCACCTAAAGCATTCTTTTCATGATCTACAAGCATAGAAAATTTACTACTCTCCACATAAGCAAAATTCTTCTCATGAACAATAGTGGGAGTATCATAGGAAACTCGAATACTATAAATTGTTTCCACATTAAAACAGTAATGTTCAGAGAAGGGGTAATCATAATCATGAAAAGTTTTATAAATATAATCACTACTTTTTATAGCATAAGTATCATCACAATAATCATCATAAGTAGGGGGCATGCCATCATCATTATAAACTTGCATATCAAAACTTGGGAGACTAAAAATATCATCTTCATTAAACATAGCATCCCCAAGCTTGGGACAAACATTAATTGCAGCAAATATATTCTCAAAAACATCATCTTCATCAAACATAGCTTCCCCAATCTTGGGCATTTTCATATCATAAGCATAATCACTCTCATCATTAATAGTATAGATAGCACCAATAGTATAGCAATTATCATATTCTTCCAAGCAAGTGCCAAGAAGATTTTCAAGATCATAAGAAGTATCATTATCTTCCACAATTATATTTTCATGAGGCACAATAGTAATAGGAGCAGCATTATTTGGGAGAGATATCTTTTACCTCTCTTCCCTTTTCTTTTCTTCTTCTTCACCACATCATGCGTGGGTTCAATCCTCTTTTTGGAGCTTCTTATTAATGAGATTGGTTGAATAGGAGGATCCTCCTCGTTACCTGATTCATCATAAGAAATAATAGGAGGATATTGGGAAGTCTCTTCCCTTTCATTAGTATTCTCTTCATCTTTTATTTGTTTTCTTTTCTTTATGTAATTGGCAATATAAGGATTTTCAATGCAATTCACCGCACAATACATATAAATCTTCTCTAGATCAAAATCAAGAATTAAACTTTGGAATACCCTCAGTTATACGTTTCATTTCTTCATAACCCAAAAGAAGGCTAAGCTCTTTATGATGCTCAAGGGTAATCAAATTATCACAATGTTTGGACACAACTTGATCATGAAACAAATAGCATTGGACCTTTAAATGACCATGTCCACTGCAAAGTTCACAAGGGGCACGAAAAATATTGAACCTTTCAGCACATTCATCTAGGCTTTCTTGCAATTATTTGGTTTCTAAGTACTTATGCCTCTTGCAATATCTATCTTCCCTATTTGGTGTGTACTTGCAAACCCAGTCTACTCCACAAAAGTTGACATGTTTATAGAAGGTATTTTCATCATAACTAGTGCAATCATCATTAGTATTATGGATATTCAAAGAATTCGTACTAACAACATTGCAATCATGCTCATCATTCAAATATTTAGTGCCAAACATTTTATAGATTTCTTCTTCTAGCACTTGAGCACAATTATCCTTTCCATCATACTCACAAAAGATATTAAAAAGGTGAAGCGTATGAGACAAACTCAATTCCATTTTTTATAGTTTTCTTTTATAAACTAAACTAGTGATAAAACAAGAAACTAAAAGACTCGATTGCAAGATCTAAAGATATACCTTCAAGCACTTACCTCCCCGGCAACGGGGCCAGAAAAGAGCTTGATGTCTACTACACAACCTTCTTCTTGTAGACGTTGTTGGGCCTCCAAGTGAAGAGGTTTGTAGGACAGTAGCAAATTTCCCTCAAGTGGATGACCTAAGGTTTATCAATCCGTAGGAGGCGTAGGATGAAGATGGTCTCTCTCAAGCAACCCTGCAACCAAATAACAAAGAGTCTCTTGTGTCCCCAACACACCCAATACAATGGTAAATTGTATAGGTGCACTAGTTCGGCGAAGAGATGGTGATACAAGTGGTATATGGATAATAGATATGGGTATTTGTAATCTGAAATAATAAAAACAGCAAGGTAGCAAGTGATAAAAGTGAGCGTAAACGGTATTGCAATGTGTAGAAATAAGGCCTAGGGTTCATACTTTCACTAGTGTAAGTTCCCTCAACAATACTAACATAATTGGATCACATAACTATCCCTCAACATGCAACAAAGAGTCACTCCAAAGTCACTAATAGCGGAGAACGAACGAAGAGATTATGGTAGGGTACGAAACCACCTCAAAGTTATTCTTTCCAATCAATCCGTTGGGCTATTCCTATAAGTGTCACAAACAACCCTAGAGTTCGTACTAGAATAACACCTTAAGACACAAATCAACCAAAACCCTAATGTCACCTAGATACTCCATTGTCACCTCAAGTATCCGTGGGCATGATTATAGGATATGCATCACACAATCTCAATTCATCTATTCAACCAACACATAGAACCTCAAAGAGTGCCCCAAAGTTCCTACCGGCGAATCACGATGAAAACGTGCGCCAACCCCTATGCATAGGTTCATGGGCGTAACCCGCAAGTTGGTCACCAAAACATACATCAAGTGGCACGCGGTATCCCATTGTCACCACAGATATCCACGGCAAGACATACATCAAGTGTTCTCAAGTCTTTAAAGACTCAATCCGATAAGATAACTTCAAAGGGGAAACTCAATTCATTACAAGAGAGAAGAGGGGGAGGAGAAACATAAGATCCAACTATAATAGCAAGGCTCGAGATACATCAAGATCGTGCCAAATCAAGAACATGAGAGAGAGAGAGATCAAACACATAGCTACTGGTACATACCCTCAGCCCCGAGGGTAAACTACTCCCTCCTCGTCATGGAGAGCACCGGGATGATGAAGATGGCCACCGGGGAAGGATTGCCCCCTCCGGCAGGGTGTCGAACAGGGTCTAGATTGGTTCTCGGTGGCTACGGAGGCTTCTGGCAGCGGAACTCCCGATCTAATCTCCGTTCTCGAGGTTTTAGGTCACGTGGGTATATATGGGTGTAGGGAGGACGTCGGAGGAGCCACGGGGGTCCCACGAGACAGGGGGCGTGTCCCTAGGGGGGGGGGGCGCCCCCCACCCTCGTGAGCACCTCGTGTCTCCCCTGACGTGGGGTCCAAGTTCATCAGGTGTGTTTCCTTCCAAAAATAACTTCTCTAGTTGATTTTGTTCCGTTTCGACTCCGTCTGATATTCCTTTTCTTCAAAACACTGAAATAGGCATAAAACAGCAAATCTGGGTTGGGCCTCCGGTTAATAGGTTAGTCCCAAAAATAATATAAAAGTGGATAATAAAGCCCAATATTGCCTAAAACAGTAGATAATATAGCATGGAGCAATCAAAAATTATAGATACGTTGGAGACGTATCAGAGTATCTAGGTGACATTAGGGTTTTGGTTGATTTGTGTCTTAAGGTGTTATTCTAGTACGAACTCTAGGGCTGTTTTTGACACTTATAGGAATAGCCCAACGGATTGATTGGAAAGAATAACTTTGAGGTGGTTTCGTACCCTACCATAATCTCTTCGTTCGTTCTCCGCTATTAGTGACTTTGGAGTGACTCTTTGTTGCATGTTGAGGGATAGTTATGTGATCCAATTATGATATTATTGTTGAGGGAACTTACACTAGCGAAAGTATGAACCCTAGGACTTGTTCCTAGCATTGCAATACCGTTTACGCTCACTTTTATAACTTGTTACCTTGCTGTTTTTATAATTTCAGATTACATATACCTTTATCTACTATCCATATACCACTTGTATCACCATCTCTTTGCCGAACTAGGCACCTATACAATTTACCATTGTATTGGGTGTGTTGGGGACACAAGAGACTCTTTGTTATTTGGTTGTAGGGTTGCTTGAGAGAGACCATCTTCATCCTACGCCTCCTACGGATTGATAAACCTTAGGTCATCCACTTGAGGGAAATTTGCTACTGTCCTACAAACCTCTGTACTTGGAGGCCCAACAACATCTACAAGAAGAAGGTTGTGTAGTAGACATCAGGATGGTCTGCCCGCCGTTTTGAATTAATGCCCGCAATTACTTATGCCAGCACGAACGAAGAAGAGAAAAGGATCGAAGGCATCGTGTAGATTGACTACGGCTGCAACACGGCTATAAAAGGGCACCATTTCCTCATCCCTCTCAAACTCATCTCTCAAGCCTCCTCTGCTTCTTCTTTTCGAGCCACCATGCAGCTCTACGGCCCTACCTACCATCGCCCTTGCACCGTGCCAGAGAGGGAGTACCCGGCCTGAGTCATCGTCGAGAATAGCCTGAGGGTGTGGGCCATCTCAAGGTGGAGGGGGCCTAGAGAGTTGACTCGCTTCTTCCTCCAAGCCGGCTACCGCCACCTCCCTCCGGGCACTCTACCCATGTTCCACCTCCACAAGCAGTATGATTGCGACGCCAACGGCATCGTCATCGGCCTCTACGTCACCTTCACCAACCCCTACGACGCTCACAACCTCCTCGGCTAGGTGTTCTGGTGTGGATGCGGGTTTATCGCGTTCACCACCTACAACATCTTCACCAACTTCCACCACATCTTCCCCTACCTCAACGGCATGCACGCCCTCCCCTACCAGATGCCGGAGAATGACGAGTGAGGGGCGCCGGCTAAGGAGGGCCCAAGGAGTTGTTCGAGGGGCGCCCGTTGTTCGAGTGCGAGTCTTTCTACCTAGCTTGTGTTGTGTTGGTTGGGGCGTGTGTGCCCGTGTCTTCTAGCTATATGTCTAGTTTTAATTATTTTCCTTTCATGTTTTATGTATTATATGTTGTAAGGGGATGCCCCTCTATATGTTCTCTAAGGGGATGCTACTAGGGTACCCGATGCCCCTCTATCGTGCTATCTATTAATGTTTTTTCGGGCCTAAAGTTTCTCCATTGCATTTTATTTATGTGGCCATGTGAACTAAAAATGCACTAAAACATGATCCAATCATAAAAGTTGTTTTTAGCACGTGTCTAGTTAATTATCTTTCTTTTATGTTTTATGCACTAAATGTTGTAAGGGGATGCCCCTCTATGTTGTAAGGAGATGCTACTAGGGGCACACTAGATGTCTTCTTTTTTTGAGAGGGACACAACCTTTTTCGGTTGAAACACACGAGTAAAAACTTTGAAAACACCATAGCACAAACCAAAAAAAATTTAAAAATGGTGCTTGGTTGAAATAAACTAGAACCAAACAATTGCAACTTTTTTGGTTCACAAAGACTACAAGTTAGG
Organism: Triticum dicoccoides; assembly: GCF_002162155.2. Classification (NCBI taxonomy): domain Eukaryota; kingdom Viridiplantae; phylum Streptophyta; class Magnoliopsida; order Poales; family Poaceae; genus Triticum; species Triticum dicoccoides. Next base: position 57,262,001 of record NC_041390.1, on the reverse strand, counting down.
CTGCTAACTAGAACCAACCTTTTGTTTTAGCCGAAACAACACGATAGCTTGCACATAAAGATAGCTCAAATAATTATCAGATGAGTTATCTCAAAAAAGGTGACTGCAGGAAGCTTAAAATTTGTGAAATAACCTAAGCCGAAAAGATATATCAATTTCAATGACCGTGTGCACTTTTTTTTTGCACTAGCTACACTTCTTTTATCAATGGGCCTGGATATGTTCTATTCGGCCCTTCCTAACTTCTATATGGGCCTGGCCTTTTTGGGCAACTGTCGACGAACCTTTTTTTCCTTTTCTCCCTCTACCACTGAAACTGATGACGAACTGAAGAACTGAAAAAGGGACCGAAACAGAGTGGAGAAGACATGCCGAATTCGTACAGTGCAACACTTTTATTCAAACATCCATATCATTACGATTACAAATGATGCCCAATCTATTCACTTACGACTAATTATCATCACATAAACAAATGCGAGAGCAATTACACAAACATAAAAAAGTCCGGCTATCAGCCCCATTAAATTGCCCTGCTTCTGCAATTCAATGAGTTTCTTCATCTGCTTGTTCAGCTTCTTCAGCTCTGCCGTCACTCCTGCATCCCCCACAGTAGCACCAATGGAATGGGCGCCCCCAATGGAATTGCCAGATCCAGGGGCCCCAGATCCAGACGGGCCCGATCCCAACTTCTCCGCCTCCAACGGTAAATCGAGCTCCCCTGATGCACCCTCCAGTTGAATCCGCTCTATGTACTCATCTAGCCACTCAAAATGGGTGCATTGCTTTAATTTCTGAAATCAGAAAGATGAACCCTAAATCCCAAATCCGATGAAAAATATAAAATTGGGAGACAAAAACCAAAATTGGCATATTGAGAAGTAAAATCCCACCTTTCCCTGCTCTGGTTTGCTCTCGCATTTCACGACCCGCCCAAGGTTGCCATTCTTGTCGGTCGTTGTGACTAGCCGCTTCAGGGGTGCGGTACGTGGGCATGCAGGGCACCTTGTCATGGGCAATGTGCCATAGCGCGGCCATGAGCGGCGGGAGGCTGAAGCGGAGCTCGACATTGCTAGGTCGCGGCCCGGAACGGCGTTGCTGCGCGTCGTCGCCGGAGAAGAAGAACAACAACGGTCAGGGAGGGGGGGAGGATGGGAAGGTAGGGCTCGGGTGCTGCACGGCTCGGTGTCCTCTCTTGTACCAATGCTGAGCTGAATAAGTTAGTGGGTCCCATGCTGTGGGTCCCGCTCACCTGACCAATGCTGAGCTGGATAAGTTAGTGGGTCCCATGCTGTGGGTCCCGCTCACTTGATTCGAGTTTTAAACATGTGTCTTTGGATTAGGCAGCAGTGTTGCACGGGAGCTATTTTTTCCAACGCAGATGTCGCATGAGAGCCATTTGAACCAACTACGTCGCATGAGAGACAATTCAACTCAACGATGTCGCATGGGAGCTATTTGCCCCCCAGTCCTGGTCAGAACAAATCGGACTACGCCATGGGCTGGAGCCAATCAAGTTCACGTGCGCCAGGCAGATGAAATCGCAAGGGATGCCTTGTTGCACCCGAGCCGGGCGTCGAGCGTTGCCGCGCCTGTGCATACCCAATGTACTGAATTTCTCCTCCCCGGCCATAGTGCATGCAACAAGGAAGGCCATTCTTGGTTACAGAGTTCTCCAATTTTGGTCTCATATATATTCCCAATGTCACCCAAGCCTATACTCATGCCTGAAAATAAGCAGACCAGTTTGATCTAGGACGAGAAACAAAAGAACATGTGTAGCATGCAGGGTGGCATTGTGTGACTACAAAATGCAAGTCCCCCTGTATATGGCTGATATTTATAGCCGATGCTGGCATCGAGTAGTTCAGAGTTCCTCGCGATCTGAAGTTTGCAGGCCCCCAAAATCCTGAGGTGTTCACGACTTCAATCTATTGTCTTCATTCTTGCGGTGTTGCTCCTAAATGTGAGAGATTGAGATGTTGCACTTGTGAAGCACCTGTGACGACACTCAAGGCTACAAAACTGGCACCGTATATGATTTGGAACACAGTGTATTCCATTAACTAGTGGACGTGACTAAATCGTCGGTCACAGCACCCATTACATCAGTAGTTAACCCGGTTAGCCAAACACGCTGGCTTTCCTTGACTAATCTACCACCATGGCTAGCAAGCAAGTGTGCATGCATATTACAATCACGGGAATTAAAAATAACTTTGTAGTCAATGAAACCCAATTGAAGAAGAAACTTTATCTCCCTAAATAGAGTACCCAGCTTTGCACGGTCAGAACTTGTGGAGCACACTGCTTGGGACAGTGGCAAACAGTCCGTGTTGAAAATCACACGCCCCAATACTGAAACTCTCCGCCATGTGTATTGCTTTCATCAGAGCCAGCACTTCAGCATGGATCGCTTCGGAAATACTTACAATTTATCCGCAGCTGCAAAAATTACCTCACCAACAGAATCCCTAGCTATACAGCCCCATGCACCCATATTAGTCTCACTGAAAAACGAAGCATCAGAATCGATCATTACCCAGTCCGCAGGGGGTCCCTTCCATCGTTGTTTACTAGTAACATTGCACCTAGGCTTTGGACTATTAGACGCCGCCCATTCAGATAACAATGCAGATGCTTGACTGACAAAAGTTTCCGGTGCCAGACGTCTCTCTCCATGTCTAATTCTGTTCCTTTCCGACCACCAACACCACAAGATAAAAATGATAAGCATCTTGTCCCTTTAGGGTAGAGCAAAAAATCAGTTCCAGAACCTGAAGTGGTGTATTAGCTTGCTCTTTCTGCAACGTCTAACAGCCAGCTCTGCTCCTACTCTTCCTCAGCTCCCTCCTACCAACACCCGAGCTATGATTCAACCTCCTATTACTCCACAACAACACCAACCCATACTACCTGCGCCCGGATCGGGCACGGATATGCATCATTTTAATCCATTTCCGAGAGGCACGTCTCGCGGAGGCAAATTCATGCCTCTCGCGGAAGCAAACCCATATCTCTCGTGGAAGGACAAAAAATGCATATTTTTCCGTTTCCTAGAGGCCTGACTGTGCCTCTCGTGAAACCAAATCCGTACCTCTTGCGGAAGAAAAAAAAACCTTTTTGTTTTGTTTCCGAGAGGCACGACCGTGTCTTTCGCGAAAGCAAATTCATGCCTTTAACGAAAGCAAAACCGTGTCCCTCGCGGAAGCAAATCCGTGCCTCTCGCGAAAGCAAATCTACGTCTCTCACGAAAGCAAAACAGTGCCTCTCACGGGAAAAGAAAGAAAAAACACATATTTTCGAAAAAAGTAAAAAATTGTCCAAAAGCTAAGAAAGATCGGTGGAAAGCCGAAAAACCAAAAAAAACATTCTAAGAGCCGAAAACGCGTGCGAAAAAATAAACCAAAATCGAAGGAAAAGGTCATAGCGCGACATGTGGCGGCGGCTGAGAGCGCGCCACGGGTGAACGTTAGAGAGGCCCCCGAAGGAGCGCTCCTCGGTTAGTTGGTCCCTACGTACAGACTGCTCTAGGAGAGCAACTTCCTCCCCGGGGGCGCCTATTCTGTGCCTTTAGCACAGCGGAAGGCAACCGTCGCTCATTGAAGCGCCTGTTGGCCTTCGTCCCACGAATGTGCACACAGCGAGTCATATTATAGCTTGAAAAAACCACAAGAGTGATTTTTTCTGGGAATCAAACTCACGCCGTTACACTCGTGTTCGAGTTTGGCCAACAAATAGAACTACTAGATGCTACTGACTAATTGCAACGTGAATAGTTTACGAACAACTGTAGCCGCGCTATTTATTGCACATGCGTTTACTGTACCACTTAGAATTTTGAATTATTTGATTTTTTAAAATGTGATATTTTGGAAAAAATTGAACAAATTTGAAATTCAAGGATTTCAAAAGAAGTTCACGAACATGCATAAAAAAGCTGGACTATTCAAAGAAAGTTCACGAATTAGAAAAAAGATCATGTATCAAAAAAGTTTTATAAATTCAAAAAAGTCATGAAATTAATTTTTTTTAAGAAAAAAGTCTGTAGATTTTTGATAAAGTTGAGGGTAATTTTAAAAATTAATTCATGGAATTCAACAAAGTTCATCGACTTTAAAAAGAAGTTCATGGATTTGGAAAAGGTCCATTGATTTGGGAAATAAATGCATGAATTTGGAAAATGTTTGCGGGTTTTGAAAAAATGTTCGTAATAGTTGCAAAGAGTCTGTGGACTTGAAAAACATTCATGCATTTGAAAAAAAGTTCATGAAATTAAAAAACTTCTCACGAATTTGAAAAATTCATGAACTTAAGAATAATTCATGACTATTTTCTAAAAATAAATTAATGATTTTAGTAAAATTGCACGATTTTTAAAATAACGCAAAAGGAAAAACAGAAGAAAAACCGGCCGAATGAAACCAAAAGAAAAGAAAAGGAAACCAAATAGGCAATCCGTTGCGTTTTTTGAGCGTTGGAAAAAAAAGAAGTAAACTATTCACAAAAGGAAAGCTGACCCACTGGGTTACCAGCTTACCACAGTTTGTACTAAGCCAGGTGGTTTGGAGTTTGAATCTCGTCGCGAGCACATTTTTTGAAGTTTTTACAGAATAATTTTTTTTCTGGAAATGGGCCGTCACAGGGCATATGCGGGTCCACGGTGTGCGACAGTGTGCAAGAGTAAACCAACGCATAATGCACCGAATAGGAAATGCGATAACCAGCACATAAGGCGCCGAATAGGAAATGCGGGGCGCACCTATACGCGGCTTAATATGAGTTGGAGGGAGCGCTTGCATCAGGCGTCGCGAAATGGGCCGGCACTGGTAGGTTTCACATAAGTTCGTCTGTTGTCATGTTTTTCCTTTGTTCGTTTTTCTTATTTTTTCCTTTTATTATAATTTTCGAAAATAGTGTAAATACATACATTTCAAACATAAAAAACGTGAATATTAAAATTGTTAACATAAGCAAAATAAATGTTAACTAAATTTAAGACATTGTTCATATCTTGTTGCAAAATGTTTGTAATATTTCTCAAAAGAAATAAAGTGTTCCCTAAAATGTATGTGATATTATAAAAAAATAAATAAAATATTTGTAAAAGATTAAACATATATAACATAAATGTTTCTAATTTATATGAAAAACTCGATAGCATACAAAAAAATGTTTGTGATACTTTGAAAATGTTCACGCATTTCAAAAATATATATGTGTTTGTGAAAAAAGAAGACCTAAAAATGTTTTTTGAAGAAATGTTAATAATTGTATTTCAAAATGCTAATGATTTTAAAAAATATATTAAATGTCTATAAGAAAATGTTGATGCATACAAAAATTGTAGATATCACAACATTTATTTAATAAATGTTTAAGATGTATAAAAATAGTGTTTCACAAGTACATGAAAAATGTACATAGCAAACCGAGGAAAAACGATAAATCAACACTTAGAATTTTTTTTGGACATAAAGATTCTAAAGCCGAGGAAAAATGACAAAAACCTTAAAGAGACAAACTTAAAAAGAAAAAAATAAACCCGATGAAATAGGTAAAGAAATGAAGAAACCTAAGAAAATCATAGAAAAGTTAAGAAAGAAACAAAGAAATCTGAAGAAAAATGAAGTAAAACATAAAGAAAAGAAAAAAGCAGTGAAAGCCAAGAAAAAACAAAAGAAAAACAAAGAAAGAAAAGAAAACCTGTGAAAACAAAGAAAAACAAAAAACCGTGAAGAAAAAACTAAAGTTATAATGAAGTGAAAAAAACAAAGAAAAGCATGGAACAAAAATAACCAAAGAAAAAACAAACAAACTTACAGAGCGAATCCTAACTAATGGGCTTGCGCACTCGCGCTGCGCCTGAAGCAAAAG
>NC_041390.1:57240562-57255700 GCF_002162155.2 Triticum dicoccoides | reverse complement strand
GTCTAGTGACCATTATAGTTTTGTGAGAATAAATTTCCTCTTGTTTTTTTGGCGGTGCCATGACATCAGAGTTTTATGTCCTCGCAGATCCGATTATTCAGATCTGATGAGTTTATGTTGCTGTGTCAAGCCTTTTTTGTTGGTCTGATTATTTGTTGAGGTGAAATATTTCATCGACACCACGGTGAAGATATAGTGATTCAACGCCCTGCACTTCTAGGGGATCATCCTTGGCCCAAGTACGTTCATCGATCAAGGCTTCCCATCTTTTTGGATGGACGACTCAAGGCGGTTTCAAAAACCATTATTGATAATGTTCGTACGGGTGAAGGAATGACAACATCATTGCTCCAGTCCAATTGCAGCCTCTTTACCGAAGTCTTTAGAGTATTTCTTCGAACAGAGATTAGCTGTTCGTACGGGTGAAGGAGTGACAACATCATTGTTCCAGTCCAGATTAGCTGTTCTAAAAACATGTTGAATTAAAAAAAGTGAAAACTGAAGATATACCTCCATTTTCCTCAAGGATCCGCGCAACTGCAGAGTGATCTGTGCGAAGAGAATTCCAAGGGTTCACCACCTCCAAGCAGTTAGTTTTTATTATCACATGTCAACAAAGTCCTTGTAGCTTGGCAAAGATGACTCCCTCCCTGGAGCGCTAGTGTCTCCATAATCAAGGGATACGATAACGTACCCCTACGTGTGGCTGCACTAAGCAAGCTAGTAAGATATCAAGAAACGCCTACTGCACCACCTCTGCCAAAGTCCGAGCATATCGCCCCATCATGGTTGATCTCGATCCAATTGGATCAGGATGACTCCAGTCGTGGAATGGTAGAACTGCTGCACGCTGGCGAGGGTGCTCGAGTAAATCCAGATCCTCCCAAATCTTATCATGAACCAAGAGATCACTGGAGTGCTAGATCGTCCACATCACAGTCACAATTTTGCTCAATCACTGTCCAAGAACTGACTATAACAAATAATGTCATGCGACCAGGTTCAATCTCATATGATGGAAGTCAAACAAAGTTTGTGCTTCATTCCAGAAGATCCTCACATGCAAAACAGGAACAAGAGCATGCATAAGATCTTCCTCCATCACGAGACACGCATTGCACCGACTTATCTCTTTTATATGTCTTGGTTTCATAGTATCTTCAACTATCAGAGTTTTATTAAGCACTTGTAACGCCCTCGATGCGGCTATATCACCTACGTGTCGAAGCACGACTTAGAGGCATAACCGCATTGAAAGCAATGTCACAAGTAAGGTAATCTTCACAACAACCCATGTAATATATAAAAGGGGAAAGGACACATAGTTGGCTTACACTCGCCACGTCACATAAATACATGAATAACATTATAATCATCGAATACACTCATGGTTCGACTACGGTACCAAAATATAAGATCAACCCCCACATGCGACACGGACCCCGATCGCCCCAACTGGGCACCACTACTGATCATCTGGGAAAGACACATAGTAACGACGAGAGTCTTCATCGAACTCCCACTTGAGCTCAAGCGCATCATCTGGAACGGTATCATCGGTCCCTGCATCTGGTTTGGAAGTAATCTATGAGTCACGGGGACTCAGCAATCACGCACCCTCGCGATCAAGACTATTTAAGCTTATAGGTAAGGCAAGGTAATATGTGGAGCTACAGCAAGCGACTAGCATATATGGTGGCTATCCTGTTCGCAAAAGAGAGCGAGGAGAGAAGGTAAAGCACGGACGAAGAACTATGATCAATAAGTGATCCTAGAACAACCTACGTCAAGCATTACTCCAACACCGTGTTCACTTCCCGGACTCCGCCGAGAAGAGACCATCACGGTTACACACGCAGTTGATTCGTTTTAATTAAGTTAAGTTTCATGTTATCTACAACCGGACATTAACAAATTTCCATCTGCCCATAACCGCGGGCATGACTTTCGAAAGTTCAAATCCCTGCAGGGGTGTCCCAACTTAGCCCATCACAAGCTCTCACGGTCAACGAAGGATATTCCTTCTAGCGGGAAAAACCTGATCAGACTCTGCATCCTGGTTACAAGACATCCTCAACAATGGTAAAATAAGTCCAGCAAGACCACCCGCTGTGCCGACAAATCCCGATAGGAGCTGCACATATCTCGTTCTCAGGGCACACCGGGTAAGCTAAGCGTACAGGAGCCAACGTAACCCAAGTTGCCAAGGGACGGCCCCGCACGGTGCTCTGGGTTGGACCAACACTTAGAGAAGCACTGGCCCGGGGGTTTAAAATAAAGATGACCCTTGAGTCCGCGAAACCCAAGGGAAAAAGGTTAGGTGACGAATGGTAAAACCAAGGTCGGGCCTTGCTGGAGGAGTTTTATTCAAGGCGAACTGTCAAGGGGTTCTCATTATAACCCATCCGCGTAAGGAACGCAAAATCCGGAAACATAACACCGATATGACAGAAACTAGGGCGGCAAGAGTGGAACAAAACACTAGGCAAAAGGCCGAGCCTTCCACCCTTTACCAAGTATATAAGTGCATTAAGATAACAAGATAATATGGTGATATCCCAACAATAAACAATATTCCAACAAGGAACGATCTCCAATCTTCACCTGTAATTAGCAACACTATAAGAGGGGCTAAGCAAAGCGGTAACATAGCCAATCAACGGTTTGCTAGGACATGGTGGGTTAGAGGTTTGGCATGGCAATTTGGAAGGCATGATAAGCAAGTGGTAGGCATCGTAGCATAGGCATAGCAAAAGAGTGAGCATCTAGCAAGCAAAGATAGAAGTGATTTCGAGGGTATGATCATCTTGCCTGCAAAGTTGTCAGAGTTGACTTGATCCTCGTAAGCGAACTCAACGGGCTCCTTGTTAGCGAACTCGTCTCCCGGCTCTACCCAAATAAGACAAACAAGCAAAAGGAACACAATCAACCACGTGCAATGCTCAAACAACATGATGCGAACATGGTATGCTGTCCGGGACGCGATATGTGATGCATATGCAAGATTTGACAAGGAATGATTGAACCTGGCCTCAACTTGGAAATCCAAGAGTGCCACTGGAAAGGTGAGGTGATTTCGGTTGAAAACGATATAAAGATCACCGGTTTGAAAATGGCAAGCAAAACAAATATGGCACCGGACTGCGATAATCAGCAAGTAGCCATTTAATGCATCAAGATAAATATGCTACATCACTCAAACATGACAACAAAATACATGACAGGGATCCAATCATGATGCTTGACAAAAGATGAACACTGAGCTACGGCTAACTCATCCATTAACAGGTTCAAACAAGCATGGCAAAAATGCAAATGATAACAGGTTTCAGACTTTGTGAAATTAACACAAGTCTGGAAATTAACATCAGGTAGCTCACTTTAGAGCATGAAAACTACATGCTATAGGAACTTAACATGGCAAAGCAAGGCATGACATGAAGCTACTCAAAGCACTTAACAAAAGTCCCTTATTAACCTTGAGCCAAAAGGGATCAGAAAATACAATTGTAAGTATGTGAACATGGCAAAAACATAAACAGATCTCAGACTTAGTGAAAAACTGGAGCATGCAACTCAGTTAACGAGTAGGCATGTTTACAAGCTCGATGCACTCACAACAGAGCATGGCATAACAAACTAATCATACATCCATAAAGAATACATATCATATAAGCTAGACATGGTAAGAACTACAACATACCATGCACGGATCAATAGCAACATCCTCGGCAAAATCGCTAACAAGTCAACAATCTTCCAGGAATCACGAAATAGCAAAAGTAGAGCTCGATTGACTCAAGCTAGGGTGCTCAATAAATGCAAACAAAGACATTGATGGATAGATAACCACAATGTTAACAAATCATCCTTACTGATCATCCTCAAAAGAGGCACGGATCATTAGGAAACAACATGAACATATGGCATAATGACAAAATCAGGACAAGGACTTAGAGAAATTCTAAATCCCTGAAATCAGCATTACCGAATACGGTACTTTGCAAGCTTGTGCTAGTCACCACACATATAAAAAAATACATGGTAAGCACCTCTGTAAATATGGCATGGCATATAACAAAACTCATGTAGAGCTCAGGAGCATATCATGCACACATTAATCATGGCAAAAATGACAAATATCTATTTGATGAAACAGATCTGGCAAATATATCACATAGCCCTCTTCCAACAGCATTTCGGGCATCAAGATGAGCTCAAATGAAAATTATGCAATGAGATGAAATGATGTACTCTCTGAGACGAACATTTTGATATGATACACGCGCAAATCGGAGCTACAGATGCAGAGATACGACATGCCAAAGTTTGCTAAAAATACTGAAAAACTGGGGACTTAGTGAAATCTTTACCCTCCGGATCTAGGGTTACTGTTCACCGATCCAGATCCAGTCGCGGTACTGTAGCGGCACGGCTGCCGAGGTTCGCCGGAGATCGCGGACGCTGCCAGAGGGAGTAGGACTCCCTTGGCGCGCCCTCCTTGGCCGGCCGGCCCCTCCCCTTGGCTCCTTTATATACGGAGGCAGGAGGCACCCCTAGACACACAAGTTGATCATTGAGATCGTTCCTTAGCCGTGTGTGGTGCCCCCTGCCACCATATTCCACCTCGATTATATTGTAGCAGTGCTTAGGCGAAGCCCTGCGACGGTAGAACATCAAGATCGTCACCACGCCATCATGCTGACGGAACTCCTCCCCGACGCTTTGCTGGATCGGAGCCCGGGGATCGTCATCGAGCTGTACATGTGCTAAGAACTCGGAGGTGCCGGAGTAACGGTGCTTGGATCGGTCGGATCGGGAAGACGTGCGACTACTTCCTCTACGTTGTGTCAACGCTTCCGCAGTCGGTCTGCGTGGGTACGTAGACAACACTCTCCCCTCTCGTTGCTGTGCATCACCATGATCTTGCGTGTGCGTAGGAAAATTTTGAAATTACTACGTTCCCCAACAGTGGCATCCGAGCTTAGGTTTTATGGTTTGATGTTATATGCACGAGTAGAACACAAGTGAGTTGTGGGCGATATAAGTCATACTGCCTACCAGCATGTCATACTTTGGTTCGGCGGTATTGTTGGACGAGATGACCCGGACCAACATTACGCGTACGCTTACGCGAGACCGGTTCCCCCGACGTGCTTTGCACATAGGTGGCTTGCGGGCGACTGTCTCTCCAACTTTAGTTGAACCGAGTGTGGCTACGCCCGGTCCTTGCGAAGGTTGAAACGGAGTCTATTTGACAAACTATCGTTGTGGTTTTGATGCGTAGGTGAGATTGGTTCTTGCTTAAGCCCGTAGCAGCCACGTAAAACTTGCAACAACAAAGTAGAGGACGTCTAACTTGTTTTTGTAGGGCATGTTGTGATGTGATATGGTCAAGGCATGATGATGAATTTTATTGTATGAGATGATCATGTTTTGTAACCGAGTTATCGGCAACTGGCAGGAGCCATATGGTTGTCGCTTTATTGTATGCAATGCAATCGCGATGTAATGCTTTACTTTATCACTAAGCGGTAGCGATAGTCATGGAAGCATAAGATTGGCGAGACGACAACGATGCTACGATGGAGATCAAGGTGTCGCGCCGGTGACGATGGTGATCATGACGGTACTTCGGAGATGGAGATCACAAGCACAAGATGATGATGGCCATATCATATCACTTATATTGTTTGCATGTGATGTTTATCTTTTTATGCATCTTATCTTGCTTTGATTGACGGTAGCATTATAAGATGATCTCTCACTAAATTATCAAGAAGTGTTCTCCCTGAGTATGCACCGTTGCCAAAGTTCGTCATGCCCAGACACCACATGATGATCGGGTGTGATAAGCTCTACGTCCATCTACAACGGGTGCAAGCCAGTTTTGCACACGCAGAATACTCAGGTTAAACTTGACGAGCCTAGCATATGCAGATATGGCCTCGAAACATAGAGACCGAAAGGTCGAGCATGAATCATATAGTAGATATGATCAACATAACGATGTTCACCATTGAAAACTACTCCATCTCACATGATGATCGGTTATGGTTTAGTTGATTTGGATCACGTGATCACTTAGAGGATTAGAGGGATGTCTATCTAAGTGGGAGTTCTTAAGTAATTTGATTAATTGAACTTAAACTTATCATGAACTTAGTACCTGATAGTATCTTGCTTGTTTATGTTGATTGTAGATAGATGGCTCGTTCTGTTGTTCCGTTGAATTTTAATGCGTTCCTTGAGAAAGCAAAGTTGAAAGATGATGGTAGCAATTACACGGACTGGGTCCGTAACTTGAGGATTATCCTCATTGCTGCTCAGAAGAATTACGTCCTGGAAGCACCGCTGGGTGCCAGGCCTGCTGCTGGAGCAACACCAGATGTTATGAACGTCTGGCAGAGCAAAGCTGATGACTACTCGATAGTTCAGTGTGCCATGATTTACGGCTTAGAATCGGGACTTCAACGACGTTTTGAATGTCATGGAGCATATGAGATGTTCCAGGAGTTGAAGTTAATATTTCAAGCAAATGCCCGGATTGAGAGATATGAAGTCTCCAATAAGTTCTATAGCTGCAAGATGGAGGAGAACAGTTATGTCAATGAGCATATACTCAAAATGTCTGGGTATAATAATCACTTAATTCAACTGGGAGTTAATCTTCCGGATGATTGCGTCATTGACAGAATTCTCCAATCACTGCCACCAAGCTATAAGAGCTTCATGATGAACTATAATATGCAAGGGATGAACAAGACTATTCCCGAGCTCTTCGCAATGCTGAAAGCTGCGGAGGTAGAAATCAAGAAGGAGCATCAAGTGTTGATGGTTAACAAGACCACTAGTTTCAAGAAAAGGGGCAAAGGGAAGAAGAAGGGGAACTTCAAGAAGAACGGCAAGCTAGTTGCTGCTCAGGAGAAGAAACCCAAGTCTGGACCTAAGCCTGAAACTGAGTGCTTCTACTGCAAGCAGACTGGTCACTGGAAGCGGAACTGCCCCAAGTATTTGGCGGATAAGAAGGATGGCAAGGTGAACAAAGGTATATGTGATATACATGTTATTAATGTGTACCTTACTAGAGCTCGCAGTAGCACCTGGGTATTTGATACTGGTTCTGTTTCTAATATTTGCAACTCGAAACAGGGACTATGGATTAAGCGAACACTGGCGAAGGACAAGATGACGATGCGCGTGGGAAACGGTTCCAAAGTCGATGTGATCGCGGTCGGCACACTACCTCTACATCTACCTTTGGGATTAATATTAGACCTAAATATTGTTATTTGGTGCCAGCGTTGAGCATGAACATTATATCTGGATCTTGTTTGATGCGAGACGGTTATTCATTTAAATCAGAGAATAATGGTTGTTCTATTTATATGAGTAATATCTTTTATGGTCATGCACCTTTGAGGAGTGGTCTATTTTTGATGAATCTCGATAGTAGTAACACACATATTCATAATGTTGAAGCCAAAAGATGCAGAGTTGATAATGACAGTGCAGCTTATTTGTGGCACCGCCGTTTAGGTCATATCGGTATAAAGCGCATGAAGAAACTCCATACTGATGGACTTTTGGAACCACTTGATTATGAATCACTTGGTACTTGCGAACCGTGCCTCATGGGCAAGATGACTAAAACACCGTTCTCCGGTACTATGGAGAGAGCAACAGATTTGTTGGAGATCATACATACAGATGTATGTGGTCCGATGAATATTGAGGCTCGTGGCGAATATCGTTATTTTCTCACCTTCACAGATGACTTAAGCAGATATGGGTATATCTACTTAATGAAACATAAGTCTGAAACATTTGAAAAGTTCAAAGAATTTCAGAGTGAAGTTGAAAATCATCGTAACAAGAAAATAAAGTTTCTACGATCTGATCGTGGAGGAGAATATTTGAGTTACGAGTTTGGTGTACGTTTGAAAAATTGTGGAATAGTTTCGCAACTCACGCCACCCGGAACACCACAGCGCAATGGTGTTTCCGAACGTTGTAATCGTACTTTACTAGATATGATGCGATCTATGATGTCTCTTACTGATTTACCGCTATCGTTTTGGGGTTATGCTTTAGAGACGGCCGCATTCACGTTAAATAGGGCACCATCAAAATCTGTTGAGACGACGCCTTATGAACTGTGGTTTGGCAAGAAACCAAAGTTGTCGTTTCTTAAAGTTTGGGGCTGCGATGCTTATGTGAAAAAGCTTCAACCTGATAAGCTCGAACCCAAATCGGAGAAATGTGTCTTCATAGGATACCCAAAGGAGACTGTTGGGTACACCTTCTATCACAGATCTGAAGGCAAGACATTCGTTGCTAAGAATGGATCCTTTCTAGAGAAGGAGTTTCTCTCGAAAGAAGTGAGTGGGAGGAAAGTAGAACTTGACGAGGTAACTGTACCTGCTCCCTTATTGGAAAGTAGTACATCACAGAAAATTGTTTCTGCGACACCTATACCAATTAGTGAGGAAGCTAATGATGATGATCATGAAACTTCAGGACAAGATACTACTGAACCTCATAGATCAACCAGAGCGAGATCCGCACCAGAGTGGTACGGTAATCCTGTTCTGGAAATTATGCTGCTAGATCATGATGAACCTACGAACTATGAAGAAGCGATGGTGAGCCCAGATTCCGCAAAGTGGCTTGAAGCCATGAAATCTGAGATGGGATCCATGTATGAGAACAAAGTATGGACTTTGGTTGACTTGCCCGATGATCAGCAAGCAATTGAGAATAAATGGATCTTCAAGAAGAAGACTGACGCTGATGGTAATGTTACTGTCTACAAAGCTCGACTTGTCGCAAAAGGTTTTCGACAAGTTCAAGGGGTTGACTACGATGAGACCTTCTCACCCGTAGCGATGCTTAAGTCTGTCCGAATCATGTTAGCAATTGCCGCATTTTATGATTATGAAATTTGGCAGATGGATGTCAAAACTGCATTCCTGAATGGATTTCTGGAAGAAGAGTTGTATATGATGCAACCAGAAGGTTTTGTCAATCCAAAGGGATCTAACAAAGTGTGCAAGCTCCAGCGATCCATTTATGGACTGGTGCAAGCCTCTCGGAGTTGGAATAAATGCTTTGATAGTGTGATCAAAGCATTTGGTTTTATACAGACTTTCGGTGAAGCCTGTATTTACAAGAAAGTGAGTGGGAGCTCTATAGCATTTCTGATATTATATGTGGATGACATATTACTGATTGGAAATGATATAGAATTTCTAGATAGCATAAAGGGATACTTGAATAAGAGTTTTTCAATGAAAGACCTTGGTGAAGCCGCTTACATATTAGGCATAAAGATCTATCGAGATAGATCAAGATGCTTAATTGGACTTTCACAAAGCACATACATTGACAAGATTTTGAAGAAGTTCAAAATGGATCAAGCAAAGAAAGGGTTCTTGCCTGTGTTACAAGGTGTGAAGTTGAGTCAGACTCAATGCCCGACCACTGCAGAAGATAGAGAGAAAATAAAAGATGTTCCCTATGCTTCAGCCATAGGCTCTATCATGTATGCAATGTTGTGTACCAGGCCTGATGTGTGCCTTGCTATAAGTTTAGCAGGGAGGTACCAAAGTAATCCAGGAGTGGATCACTGGACAGCGGTCAAGAACATCCTGAAATACCTAAAAAGGACTAAGGATATGTTTGTCGTATATGGAGGTGACAAAGAGCTCACCGTAAAAGGTTACGTTGATGCAAGCTTTGACACTGATCCGGACGATTCTAAATCGCAAACCGGATACGTGTTTACATTATACGGTGGAGTTGTTAGTTGGTGCAGTTCTAAACAAAGCGTCGTAGCAGGATCTACATGTGAAGCGGAGTACATAGCTGCTTCGGAAGCAGCGAACGAAGGAGTCTGTATGAAGGAGTTCATATCCGATCTAGGTGTCATACCTAGTGCATCGGGTCCAATGAAAATCTTTTGTAATAATACTGGTGCAATTGCCTTGGCAAAGGAATCCAGATTTCACAAGAGGACCAAGCACATCAAGAGACGCTTCAATTCCATCCGGGATCTAGTCCAGGTGGGAGACATAGAGATTTGCAAGATACATACGGATCTGAATGTTGCAGACCCGTTGACTAAGCCTCTTCCACGAGCAAAACATGATCAGCACCAAGGCTCCATGGGTGTTAGAATCATTACTGTGTAATCTAGATTATTGACTCTAGTGCAAGTGGGAGACTGAAGGAAATATGCCCTAGAGGCAATAATAAAGTTATTATTTATTTCCTTATATCATGATAAATGTTTATTATTCATGCTAGAATTGTATTAACCGGAAACATAATACATGTGTGAATACATAGACAAACTTAGTGTCACTAGTATGTCTCTACTTGACTAGCTCGTTAATCAAAGATGGTTATGTTTCCTAACCATGAACAAGGTGTTGTTATTTGATTAACGAGGTCACATCATTAGTTGAATGATCTGATTGACATGACCCATTTCATTAGCTTAGCACCCGATCGTTTAGTATGTTGCTATTGCTTTCTTCATGACTTATACATGTTCCTATGACTATGAGATTATGCAACTCCCGTTTACCGGAGGAACACTTTGTGTGCTACCAAACGTCACAACGTAACTAGGTTATTATAAAGGAGCTCTACAGGTGTCTCCAAAGGTAGATATTGGGTTGGCGTATTTCGAGATTAGGATTTGTCACTCCGATTGTCGGAGAGGTATCTCTGGGCCCTCTCGGTAATGCACATCACATAAGCCTTGCAAGCATTGCAGCCAATGAGTTAGTTGCGAGATGATGCATTACGGAACGAGTAAAGAGACTTGTCGGTAATGAGATTGAATTAGGTATTGGATACCGACGATCAATCTCGGGCAAGTAACATACCGATGACAAAGGGAACAACGTATGTTGTTATGCGGTCTGACCGATAAAGATCTTCGTAGAATATGTAGGAGCCAATATGGGCATCCAGGTCCCGCTATTGGTTATTGACCGGAGATGTGTCTCAGTCATGTCTGCATTATTCTCGAACCATAGGGTCAGCACGCTTAAATGTTATGATGCCAGTTATTATGAGTTTATGCATTTTGATGTACCGAAGTTAGTTCGGAGTCCCGGATGTGATCACGGACATGACAAGGAGTCTCGAAATGGTCGAGACATAAAGATTGATATATTGGAAGCCTATGTTTGGATATCGGAAGTGTTCCGGGTGAAATCGGTATTTTACCGGAGTACCGGGAGGTTACCGGCACCCCCCGAGAGCTGTATGGGCCTTAATGGGCTTTAGTGGAAAGGAGAATGGGGAAGCCCTAGATGGGCTGCGCGCCTCCCCCCTCCCCTTGTCCTATTAGGACAAGGAGAGGTGGCCGGCCCCCCTCTCTCTCTCTTTCCCCCTTAGCGAATCCTACTCCAACTAGGATTGGGGGGAGGAATCCTACTCCCAGAGGGAGTAGGACTCCCTTGGCGCGCCCTCCTTGGCCGGCCGGCCCCCTCCCCTTGGCTCCTTTATATACGGAGGCAGGAGGCACCCCTAGACACACAAGTTGATCATTGAGATCGTTTCTTAGCTGTGTGCGGTGCCCCCTGCCACCATATTCCACCTCGATTATATTGTAGCAGTGCTTAGGCGAAGCCCTGCGACGGTAGAACATCAAGATCGTCACCACGCCATCGTGCTGATGGAACTCCTCCCTGATGCTTTGCTGGATCGGAGCCCGGGGATCGTCATCGAGCTGTACGTGTGCTAAGAACTCGGAGGTGCCGGAGTAACGGTGCTTGGATCGGTCAGATCGGGAAGACATACGACTACTTCCTCTACGTTGTGTCAACGCTTCCGCAGTCGGTCTGCGTGGGTATGTAGACAACACTCTCCCCTCTTGTTGCTGTGGATCACCATGATCTTGCGTGTGCGTAGGAAAATTTTGAAATTACTACGTTCCCCAACAGGTCCGACTATGGTACCAAAATATAAGATCAATCCCCACATGCGACACGGACCCCGATCGCCCCGACTGGGCACCACTACTTATCATCTGGGAAAGACACATAGTAACGACGAGAGTCTTCATCGAACTCCCACTTGAGCTCAAGCGCATCATCTGGAACGGTATCATCGGTCCCTGCATCTGGTTTGGAAGTAATCTGTGAGTCATGGGGACTCAGCAATCTCGCACCCTCGCGATCAAGACTATTTAAGCTTATAGGTAAGGCAAGGTAATATGTGGAGCTGCAGCAAGCGACTAGCATATATGGTGGCTATCCTGTTCGCAAAAGAGAGCGAGGAGAGAAGGCAAAGCACGAACGAAGAACTATGATCAAGAAGTGATCCTAGAACAACCTACGTCAAGCATTACTCCAACACCGTGTTCACTTCCGGACTCCGCCGAGAAGAGACCATCATGGTTACACACGCGGTTGATTCATTTTAATTAAGTTAAGTTTCATGTTATCTACAACCGGACATTAACAAATTCCCATCTGCCCATAACCGCGGGCACGACTTTTGAAAGTTCAAATCCCTGCAGGGGTGTCCCAACTTAGCCCATCACAAGCTCTCACGGTCAACGAAGGATATTCCTTCTAGCGGGAAGACCCGATCAGACTCGGCATCCCGGTTACAAGACATCCTCGACAATGGTAAAACAAGTCCAGCAAGACCACCCGTTGTGCTGACAAATCCCGATAGGAGCTGCACATATCTCATTCTCAGGGAACACCAGATAAGCTAAGCGTACAGGAGCCAACGTAACCCAAGTTGCCAAGGGACGGCCCCGCACGGTGCTCTAGGTTGGACCAACACTTAGAGAAGCACTGGCCCGGGGGTTTAAAATAAAGATGACCCTTGAGTCCGCAAAACCCAAGGGAAAAAGGCTAGGTGACAAATGGTAAAACCAAGGTCGGGCCTTGCTAGAGGAGTTTTATTCAAGACAAACTGTCAAGGGGTTCCCATTATAACCCAACCGCGTAAGGAACGCAAAATCCGGGAACATAACACCGATATGACGGAAACTAGGGCGGCAAGAGTGGAACAAAACACTAGGCAAAAGGCCGAGCCTTCCACCCTCTACCAAGTATATAGGTGCATTAAGATAACAAGATAATATGGTGATATCCCAACAATAAACAATGTTCCAACAAGGAACGATCTCCAATCTTCACCTGCAACTAGCAACACTATAAGAGGAGCTGAATAAATCGGTAACATAGCCAATCAATGGTTTGCTAGGACATGGTGGGTTAGAGGTTTGGCATAGAAATTTGGGAGGCATGATAAGCAAGTGGTAGGCATCGTATCATAGGCATAGCAAAAGAGCGAGCATCTAGCAAGCAAAGATAGAAGTGATTTCGAGGGTATGATCATCTTGCCTGCAAAGTTGTCAGAGTTGACTTGATCCTCGTAAGCAAACTCAACGGGCTCCTCGTTAGCGAACTCGTCTCTCGGCTCTACCCAAATAAGACAAACAAGCAAAAGGAACACAATCAACCACATGCAATGCTCAAACAACATGATGCGAACATGGTATGCTGTGCGGGACGCGATACGTGATGCATATGCAAGATTTGACAAGGAATGATTGAACATGGTCTCAACATGGAAATCCAAAAGTGCTACTGGAAAGGTGAGGTGATTTCGGTTGAAAACGATATAAAGATCACCAGAATCGGATGCACGGTTTGGAAATGGCAAGCAAAACAAATATGGCACCGGACTACGATAATCAGCAAGTAGCCATTTAATGCATCAAGATAAATATGCTACATCACTCAAACATGACAACAAAATATATGGCAGGGATCCACTCATGATGCTTGACAAAAGATGAACACTGAGCTACGGCTAACTCATCCATTAACAGGTTCAAACAAGCATGACCAAAATGCAAATGATAACCGGTTTCACACTTTGTGAAATTAACACAAGTCTGGAAATTAACATCAGGTAGCTCACTTTAGAGCATGGAAACTACATGCTACGGGAACTTAACAAGGCAAAGCAAGGCATGATATGAAGCTACTCAAAGCACTTAACAAAAGTCCCTTAGTGACCTTGAGCCAAAAGGGATTAGAAAATACAATTGCAAGCATGTGAACATGACAAAAACATAAACAGATCTCAGACTTAGTGAAAAACTGGAGCATGCAACTCAGTTAACGAGTAGGCATGTTTACGAGCTCGATGCACTCACTACAGAGCATGGCATGACAAACTAAGCATACATACATCAAGCATACATATCATAGAAGCTATACATGGTAAGAACTATAACATAGCATGCATGGATCAATAGCAACATCCTCGGCAAAATCGCTAACAAGTCAACAATCTACCAGGAATCACGAAATAGCAAAAGTAGAGCTCGATTGACTCAAGCTAGGGTGCTCAATAAATGCAAACAAAGACAAGGATGGATAGAGCACCACAATGTTAACAAATCATCCTTACTGATCATCCTCAAAAGAGGCACGGATTACTAGGAAATAACATGAACATATGGCATAATGACAAAATCAGGACAAGGACTTAGAGAAATTCTAAGTCCCTGAAATCAGCATTACCGAATACGCTACTTTGCAAGCTTGTGCTAGTCACCACACATATCAAAAAAAAATACATAGTAAGCACCTATGTAAAGATGGCATGTCATATAACAAAACTCATGTAGAGCTCAGAAGCATATCATGCACACATTAATCATGGCAAAAATGACAAATATCTATTTGATGAAACAGATCTGGCAAATATATCACATAGCCCTCTTCCAACAGCATTTCGGGCATCAAGATGAGCTCAAATAAAAATGATGTAATGAGATGAAATGATGTACTCTTTGAGACGAACATTTTGATATGATACACGTGCAAATCGGAGCTACGGATGTAGAGATACGACATGCCAAAGATTGCTAAAAATACTAAAAAACTGGGGACTTCGCGAAATCTTTACCCTCCGGATCTAGGGTTACTGTTCACTGATCTAGATCCGGTCGTGGTACTGTAGTGGCACGGCTGCCGAGGTTCACCGAAGATCACGGACGCTGCCGGAGTCGAACTTGGGGATCGCCGGAGTCGAGGGAGGCCGGAGAGGTGGGCGCGCGAGGCCGGGCGGCGAGGGGCGGCGGAGAAC
>NC_041390.1:57209392-57239955 GCF_002162155.2 Triticum dicoccoides | reverse complement strand
GTGCGGGCCTCGGGGGCCCTCCTCGGGCCCAGGCCGGCCGGCGAAGTGGGGCGGCGCGGTGTCGAATGGCGGCGTGCCACGTGGCGGCGGCGGGGCGGGTCGGACGTGTCCGGCCCGGCGATTTTTGTCCGGCGGCGGAGAGGGAGCGGGGCTAGGGTTTATGGTAGGAGGGGATCCGGGAATTTCAAGAGGGGATCTATATATAGGCATAGAGGGAGCTAGGAAGCTCCAAATGAGGATCGGTTTTTGGCCACGCGATCGTGATCGAACGCTCTAGATGATGGAAGGGTCTTTGTTGGGTTTTGTGCCAAATTGGAAGGGTGTTGGGCTGCAATACAAACGAGGCCTTCTCGGTCCCTCGGTTAACCGTTGGAGTATCAAACAAAGTCCAAATGGCACGAAACTTGACAGGCGGTCTACCGGTAGTAAACCAAGACCGCTTGACAAGTCTCGGTCCAATCCGGAAATGTTTAACCCCCACACACGAAAGGAGGTAGAAAGGGGCACCGGAGGAGATAGGAGCACCGGAATGCAAAACGGACAACGGGGAAAATGCTCGGATGCATGAGACGAACACGTGTACAAATGCAATGCTCATGATGACATGATATGAGATGCATGACAAAGGCAACAACACACGAAGACAAAACCCGAACCCGAGGAAAATAAAATAACTTAGCGCCGAAAACGGCAAGAGTTTGGATACATATAAGGTAAATTACATCCGGGGTGTTACATCACTCGGCGACTCAAATTTTTGGGATCACTTTGAGCTTCCACAAAGCCGTCCATAACTGTCGCTCAGCCTGTGAAGTCCACGTACCCACCCCTTCCTCTCGAGAAGCACGGGTTCTAGGTTTTAGAACTGGAGCTGGAAGCACTTTTTTTGTACATTTTCCCTTTCCGAGAAGCACAGTTGTACCTCTCATGGAAGCAAATCTGTTCCTTCATGAGAAGCGAATCTGTGCTTCTCGTGGAAGCAAAAAAATGCGGTTATTTTTTCTTTACGAGAAGTACAGTTGTGCTTCAGGCGGAAGCAAATCTATGCCTTGATGAGAAACAAATATGTGATTCTCGTGAAAGAAAAAAAACCATTTTCTTTCCCTTTCCAATGTGCTTCTCTCGAAAGCAAATTTGTGCCTCTATGAGAAGCAAATCTATGCTTCTCGTGGAAGAAAAAAAATACATATTTTTCTTTCCAAGTACTTCTCATGGAAGAAATCTATGCTTCTCGTGGAAGCACAAAAAATCACATTATTTTTCATTTTTTCTCCAAAATAGGGCAAAAAACCAAGAAGCCAAAAAACCATCTAAAATCCGAAAACACGTAAAGAAAAAAATATCCTAAGGGAGCGCCCAACACGCAACACATGGCGGTGGTTGGGTGCACCATTTGGCGCTCTCACCCCACCAAAGTGGGTATCCCTTGACTAGTTGCTCTCCGCTTACATTAGCCAAAAAATCGCCAAATCTCGTACAGGGCGCACACCCCCCGATCTCACACCGTCGCTATATGGGCCGACCCTTTTATTTCTGTTTTTAAAGTGCAAAAGCAAAAGAAAAGCGGGTGCAGTAGGAATCGAACCGGGTAGCTGCTGTTTCATCGTACACTACACAAACCACCACGCCACAAAGCCTATTTTGCTTATGTTCACCTTTTCTAGTTCTTTTCTTTTATCATTTTTCCTTTTTTTCATTTTCTGTTTTCCTTCTTTCCTTTTTCTTTTTCTTTTTCCTTTCTTCCTGGTTCGACACAAAATCGATGAATTTCTCAGATTCGATGAACTTTTTTCAAATTCGATGAACTTTTTTGAAACTTGATGAACTTTTTTCAATCTCGATGAACGTTTTTCTCAAATTCGATGAACTTTTTTCAAACTCGATGAACTTTTTTCTCAAATTCTATGAACTTTTTTCAAACTTGATGAACTTTTTTTCAAACTCGATGAACTTTTTTCATATCCATGAACTTTTTTATCAAATTCAATGAACCTTTTTCAAACTCGATGAACTTTTTTCATATCCATGAACTTTTTTCTCAAATTCGATGAACTTTTTTCAAACTCGATGAACTTTTTTTCAAACTTGATGAACTATTTTCATATCCATTAACTTTTTTTATAAAAAGTGGTGAACTTGTTTTAAATCTATGAACTTTTTTCAAATTTGTGGTCTTTTTTATCAAAATCGATTAAAAATTTTCAAATTTGTGAACTGTTTGAGAATCCATGAATTGTTTTTCTCAAAATCGATGAACCTTTTTCAAAATCCAATGAACTTTTTTCAAATCTGTGAACTTTTTTAAAAAAATGATGAACTTTTTTGTGAACATTTCTTTGATGTCCTCGGCCTTTTCAAAATCGATGATCTGTTTTTAAAATTCGCGAATTCTTTGTTCAATTTTTCGTTCCCTTTTTCCAAATAATTTGTACTGCAGCAGGAACTCGGGGTCAAATAAAACTGTTTTCGTACATAAGATGTCAATGTTGTGATGGTGCAGTGGTTGAAGCCCCAAGTACATGAGCAAAAGCACATGGGTTCGAATACCTCTTTCTACATATATTTTCTGGCCGTTTGTTTTTTATCTTCAGAAGGAGGGCTACATAAATTTCGGCTCGTTCTTGGGCCGGCCCGCATAACCAGGTGCGTGGGCGCTCGTTTCGTTTGCTGGCGCATAAGGCGCCAGCGAGGAGCTCTCGAAAAAATCGGCTCCAATGTGTCCTCAACCTTTGCAGGCTCAGCAATAAATGCGATTCTTGTATTGGGCCCTAGAGTGGCCCGACAAAAGTAAGAGGCCACACTGCCCATTCGAATGGGCCAGAGGAGAAGAAGGTCGTGGCCCAAGAAAGCCTTTATCAGAGGATTTGAATCCCGTCGAACCCGTCTTTGACTGAACAACTACTCTATGATCGGAAACTGCTCCCTACTGATTAATTGGATATTCAAGTCGCTCAAAGACTAAATTACGGACTGTCGCTGCAGGTGGATCAAAGAATCTTGGAGATTGAACAACTTGAGCATATGATTTAGATTTCCCTTTCCGGAAAACCCTGTCCATTCAGCATCTTCTTCGCAGCGATATAGCTCGGATTCACCAACATAATCCGGGCCAACATAGCCCCAAAGCCAAAAGGAAAGAATAAAATTCTGATTAGCAATATTACCTCCTTGATAGATTGCAAGACCCACATCTTTTGAAGACAGGACATCTTTTGAAACAACCAAGAACTTGAAAGACCAATTCTGACAGCAAGAAACCTTGAACCAAGATGCATGACCCTCAAAACAGGACTGCAAAATGAGACTTACAGATTCCAAATTATGTTTGGTCCTTGATCCGAAAAACTCAGCCACAAGAAAGAATTCCTTGAGATTTCTGCCTTCAATAAAATTCACCGGAACTCCAAACTTTTTTCCGGATCTTAGCTTCAAAAGCTAGTCGTTGACCGAATTTGAGATCAGAAAGGGCAATGGTAGATAACAGGATCTGAAAAGCACAAAGAAGACGAGTGATTGTCGGGACCGGAGTGGTCAACGTGAGGGGCTGTGGGCGTTGGGACCGGAGTGGTCACAAGCGAGGGGCGGTGGCTGCCGCGGCCGTAGTGGCCAACGGCGCGGGTAGGAGCGGCTCAGCGGCATGGCGCGAGGCGGAGTGTTAAGGGAGCTGCGGAGCGAAGAGCTGCCGAACAGGGCTTTAGTCTGCAGTTTCGCATATAACTAGTAGAGATGTCAGTGGGGGAGATGCTCTGATTTTGATCGCCGTCTCAGTGTGATTTGGGATTTATCTGAACACTCTATTAGTCAATTGATACTCAATTAACCACAGTCAACGCATTGGACAACACTACTGGTTTCTAAAAACGTTAAAGCCTTCTTTGGTTCATAGGATATGAATTTTATAGGAATAGAAAAATTATAGGAAGTGAGATGACATGCATGTCAATTCCTATAGAGAAAGAGATGTCATTTGGTGCATAGGCTAGGATTTTTTTTTTCATTGAGTCTAGGCTAATGTTTTTTCTCTCCAAAACGTGAAGGATTGATTCCTATCCTACATAGGAATAGGAATCCATTCCTACAAACTAAAGGGCTTCAAAAGAATTTTTACTTTGCAAATCCTACCCTGTAGAATTCCTATAAAAATATTACAAACCAAAGGAGGCCTAAGGGGGGTCGACGGAAATACCCGTTGCAAATGAACATAGATCGATTTGGAAATGTGACCTGCCAGCATACCTAAACTAGCTCTGGAAACTACAGAAGAACCTCGCCTAGCAAGGCAAATATAGAGGCACATAGCCTTGTTCTCATGAGACGCAAGCGAGACAGATTCTGCATGCACACACTCTATTCTTGATGCCTCCCAAGCCCAGGTGCTTATAGCTGAATTGAAAAGCAGGGCATCAAGGGGACACTAGACTAATAAAAACGAGCACCCCTGGCTGAATCCAAATGCATGGCCATCAGGGAAATCCAAATGCGGGGTGAGTATGATATGCATGGCTCGACACGGTGAGTATATCAACACCCCGTCCTAGGGGATGCAAGCGACCGGTAGAGCATAATACAACCTATCTAGCCTATTTGATTTATTTTTCGGTCACAAGAGCTCTCTCCTACTATGTGTAGCGTAGGTATATATAAGCAGCAAAATCACTACTAGTGTGAAAGGGTATTTCTTAGCCATAAATCAGGAGTGAACATGCAGCCACGCGAGGTCGATATCATGTCCGCCCATTCCTATGTGATTCGTGCAATTTTTGTACGACGGGCATGTATAGCTATTTCTGCATATAGTGTCAACGTGGTATAGTTTCAGTATTACGCAATTAATAAGTGAGCATGCCCCACCACACAATAACTACATTGATCCCATGCTATTGACCACACAATAACTAAATTGCAAAAAACCACCACAATTGAGAACACTAATTCAGAAAACAACCACCATTTAGTTTTTTTTCAAAAAACCGCCACTATTGTGCTGACAGTTTTCAGAGAACACTAATTGCTCAGATAAACACTTGCTGACTGTAAAACTGACAGATAGGTCCCACCGTAAGCGATGACTTGGCAACTGAAACTAACGGCGTTTGACTGAAGTTTAGTTGACCGTTAAAATAGACATGGGCCCGTCTTATCAGTGTGATCTTTCTCTATATCGATCTAATTAAAAAATACGTACAGCTCAGTCACAGCGTTCTCCTCCCGACCCCGATCCACACGACAGCCGCCGCCGCCGCTCCGATCCGGAAGAATCCCGCGCCGGACCGCCGGTCGCCGCCGGCGAGTCAACCGCCGCCGCCCCGCCGTTCTTGGGGACTCGAGCAGC
The DNA here is from genome assembly GCF_002162155.2 of Triticum dicoccoides. Lineage (NCBI taxonomy): Eukaryota > Viridiplantae > Streptophyta > Magnoliopsida > Poales > Poaceae > Triticum > Triticum dicoccoides. The sequence goes on along the minus strand of NC_041390.1, from coordinate 57,234,623 downwards.
AGCGGCGGCCACGCACGGGCGCGCGAGCAGCAGCACCGGCCGCGCACGGGCGCCAGCAGCGAGAGTAGCCATGGCCGCGCACGGGCGCGTGAGCACTAGCACCGGCCGCGCACTGGCGCGCGAGCACCAGCCCCGACTGCCCACGGGCGCGCGAGCATCAGCACCGGCCGCGCACGCCGTCTCCTCCAGAGCATGGGCGCGAGCAGCGGTATCGTCGGCGCGCCATCCCAACAACGCCATCGGACAGCTCGCCGGCGCGGAGCTGGGAGGCTCGTTGGCCGGCAGTCGGGCTGGCCGGAGCCGGCAGGGACGTACTTGTTCGGAGGTGCCTACCAAATCAAGGTCATGCTGGGATCGACAGCCGACGCGATGGCCATGGCCCTGCTCTGCCTCCGGTGCGTGCCGGGATTCCCGAGGGCGTCGAGAGCACGGCCGAGCTCTCCCCGAGGGAGCCGCCGAGGTAGCTCTCTCCATTGTCTACAGCGCGGGGGCGGCGAGCTGGACGTGTGGCGAGCACAAGCACCGGCGGCGAGCAGCAGCAGTACGCAGCGTTGGGGCAGCGACCAGCGGTATGCACCGGCGGCGAGCAACAGCAGTACGAAGCGTTGGGGCAGCGGCCGGCGGCGAGCAGCAGCCGTATGCAACGTTGGGGCAGCAGCCGGCGGGATGCACCGGCTGCCAATCTGGTGCGGCTGTAGACAATGGGAGGCAGAGGAGAGGTTGACCACCACTTTTTTTTTCGAATTATGTCCACTAGCGACGTTAACTCGTTCCGGCCACATGGCACCTGACAATGGGACCCAATGGTCAGATTTTTTGTCAAACGTGTCTAATCCAGTGATCAGCGTTTTCTGAAAATTGTCAGCACAATGGTGGTGGTTTTTTGAAGAAAAAAAAATAAATGGTGGTCGTTTTCTGAATTAGGGTCCTTAATTATGGTGGGTTTTTACAATTTACTCGAGTAAATATCTTATTTATTTGCAGCATACATCCAGGAGCAACCAGCACCATCACATGCATTTTCTCCCAATTTGTTGTCCATTGCGTAGCTCCTCCCTCACTCTCATGCCTCTCTGGTCCTTAATCTCTGTTCATGTCATGGCTAGCCAGAACACACATACTCCCTCCGTTTTTATTTAGTTCGTGTATTAGTTTTGGTCAAAGTCAAGCTTTATAAAGTTTAACAAAGTTTATAAACAAAAATATGAACATGCACAATAACAAATCAATACCATTACATTTATTATTGAATGCACTTTCACACCATATAGATCTGTTATCGTAAATATTTATATTATTTTCTATAAACTTGATCGAACTTTACAAAGTTTGACTTCAGTCAGCTCTAATATATAAAGTAAATAAAAATGGAGGGAGTATGAAGATGTAGAGTTTCTTTTTGAATTTTTTGGAGATAGGGCATTGTTGCTGTACTGCAGTCCATTTCTGTCTCTGTCTCTGTCTCTCTCTCTCTTGTTCCTCTGGCGACACCCATGGCAATGTGGTTGCTCTACTCGCAATAGTCACCATAAGTTGAGGTTCATGTAGATCCTCTGCATTCTCAAGTGTTGTTTTCCATGTTTCCCTTCCATGCCGATCCTCTTTATTATTATTTTTCAAATGGATTTATTTGGAACCCTTTACTATGAAATACTATCTTTCAAACATGTACGATGAGATTAGGTGAGCTTGTACCAGTTGCAAAAAACTATTAGTGTGATTCAGTTGGATCGCCATCCAAAGAAAACTAAGATAAGTTGCTTTGATTTAGGGAACCTTGATATTGTTATAATGCTGTTGCTGATGAAATTTCAGCAACGGGTCGAGGAGCACTGATTATTTGGAACCTGCTCCCGGAGAATTAGTCTCCAGCCAATCTGATGATAGATTAGCACCGTTCAAATCAACTCCTGGGCACAAATATCACAAGTTCAGGATCAACTCCTGCCAGCAGAACAAGTTAGGAACCAATATGATATGCCCAGTCAATCTGATGTCGAATAAATCTTTTGCTAGCACTAGTTCTTATTGCCCTAGAGAATAAGTCTCCAGCCAATCTGTGTTTAAAATGTCGGCCTCGCACACCGCATTCAATTAACTAGTACTCCCTCCATTTCTAAATACTTGTCTTTCTAGGCATTTCAACAAATGACTACATATGAAGCAAAATGAGTGAATCTACACTCTAAAATATGTCTACATATATCTGTATGTAGTAGTCATTTGAAATATCTAGAAAGACAAATATTTAGGAACGGAGGAAATACAAGTTGTGTTTAATTCACTGCAAAGACCGAAAGACCGACGTGCAGGCCATCAAGTTACCAAGCAGCGATTTAATTCAACACATCTGCGAATGTACGGGGGTGCCAGAACTCAACTAGTAGTACCAAGCAATGTTGTATCATACGAATTTAAAGCGTCATTGAGTGACTGCCATCGTATTGCAAAAGACCCTATATTAATTAGTAATCGCGATGTGCATGTGAACGCCCAGGATTTCAGCATCACGTGCCATTATGTCCCAAAAATTCACGTCCTATTTCTTAGTTGCTAGTACTACTTATGTGATCCAACATGCTTTGTTTTAAAATCATGAAATAAAGTATTTGTGATCCGCTGCACTCTCTGCATAGAGGCATCAGAAGCAATAAATCTTCCTTAAAAAAAGTACTACACTAGTTGGGGAAAATGTCATTTTTACCTAACAAAGGACAAAGGGGCGTCCTTAATGGTGACGGTGGCAGCACATGTGAGGATGTGAATGGCTGACTGGGTACAGAGTGCTGCTTTGTTCCTAAATATTACTCCTCCGTCCCAAAATAAGTGACTCAACTTTGTAACTAAAGTTAGTACTGTGAAAATTGTAGGATAGATGGATATTGTGTTGTATTGATCTGACCCATGTATGGGGTATATATAGAGGTACAATGGAGGGAGAGAGACTTGAAGTAGAAGACAAGTTAAACCTATCCTATCTCTATCTCTTATCTCTATCTTAAACGTAAATATACTTCTAATATTCCCCCTCAGTCGTAGCGGGAGTGAAGCGGACGATCACACGACTGAATTTGAAGTCTTGCTCTTTTGTCGTCTTCTCCGCTGCGCCATTATCAACTGCGTCTGTGATGGGTCGGCAGTTAGGGCGGTGACTGCGTCCCATTCTGGTGCCTTCCCGCCTTCTCCTCTATTCCCTCCCGCAGTCACAGCGGGAGTGTCGTGGACGCAAGTGTCGAGGCGGACGCTGTTGACTGGAGTTGTTGCCCATGAGTTGCTGTAGACGTAGCCATTAATGTCGAGGTAGCTGATCATAGTGATGTAGCCGTGGTCGAGGTAGTCGCGGTCGATGGTGTGGTCGTCGCGGATGATGAAGCCGCACAAAACCAGAGGCGCAAAAAAATGCGCTATGACGGAGCTGCAGACGTGGACGATGCACCTTGCGGATGTCAGAGGGTGCCGTCGTCCGATGAGTCCACCGATTTTGCCAAGATCGGAAGAAGCCCATCGAGCACACATCAGTTTTGCCAGAACCGTGTGGCCGTGTAGGGTCGTCACTGTAGTGACGCCGTGTCGATGCAGTCGTGCCGTCGTGGATGACGTGGTCGATGCCGTCGTCATGACGTGATTATTGCCATCGTCGAGGTCGCGTCTTACAGAAAAGTCTGTCAGAGGACGTTAAGTGTCCATCTTGTGGACGAGGTGGCGGAAGATGTTGATGAAGACCATGGCGATGAAGTGTCGGCGATGGCGTTGCAACGGCGTGTCGATGATGATACGTCGCTTGGAGACGTCTCTCGTGACGACGGGGTGTCGATGCCGTGAAGAAGTATGTTGGCTTGTAGCCTGGCGTAGTCGTACAGCGAGATGTTTGGCTCGGTAGAAGGGTCGATGCAAACGCAAGGTTGATGCAGGCTCGAATCGCGGTCGGTGTAGCCGACGTAGTTGCAAGCTGGGTCGGTTGTGTATAGACGTCCGCCATGTGCGTGGTGTGGAATCTGGCTCGGCGTATAGATTGCTGTTGAAGTAGTCCGCAACAGAAGAAGTCGATGTAGCTACGATTGGTGTACGCTCGGAGGCTACAGCAGCCCGAAACGTGCATGCCTCAGAGTCGATGGAGTCGCGCGGCTGTAGTTGACGGCGGTCCTCGATGCTGATCAGGTCAAGCTCGTGACACCCTCCTGGTGTACACGTTGTCGCGCCTGGGATCTCGCCTGGTGCGTGCCTCTCCCGTTTTGCACGCGCGCTAGATGCGCACGAACGCCCCGGCTGGATTGTTGTAGACGCTTGTGGCTTTGCTTTCCTCCGTTGGTGAATGCATGCACCGCGAATCGAAGTAGCTTGGAGGCTGGTGTTGGAATTTTGCTAATAGGCCTTTGACCCAAAGCCCAATTAAAATTCTAAAATTCTCTTGGCCCATTCATGCACACATGTGAGTAGAGTGAGTGAGGCTAAAGTTTAGTCCCATCCCGAAAGTTGAGAGAGAGTTGCACCTCTTTATAAGGTGAGCTCTTCTACCACTTGTATGAGCATGAGAAGAGGAGACCTACACGCGCGCTCCTCCTCCTCGCTCGCCTCGCCTCGCCACGCCACGCCACGCCTCGTCACGACGCGCCGCGGGCAGACGTCTACCCTAGCCGCCGCCGCTTCGTATGGTTTCTCACCACCGTTCCAGATCATTGCGCCGCCAAGCAAGTCTTCTCCATCCCTCCTTCCGGCGTGCACCGCGAGAAGGGACAGCAGGCCTCCGGAACCCCGCCTCTCGTGATCCTGTACGGGAGAGGGGCGATCAGGTTTTTGGGGAGCGCACTCGCGCGACTGCTGGCAGCGACGACTTCTTCCCCGACCTCGGCAACCTCGTCCTCGACGACATGGGCGACAACGTCAACGCCGGCGGTGCTGCACCCGCTGCACCATATGTGATTCTATCCTTCCTATTCAAGATCGTGGTAGAATTCATGCTTCTAGTATGTGCCCTAGATGTGATACGTTCATCTGCTATGCTAGTTCGCATGATTAGTTTAATCTCTGCTGCTGTGGTCATGATTTATCTTCTGTTTATTCGGATTAAATCTCGTAGTAATTTGCTCATATTTCCAACAATCCAAAAACCTGATTATAGGCAATTTACTCCGAGTGGTTTTGCTGCGCATCTGAAGCCGCCTGCCTTTAAGGGGACGCAATATAAGAGGTGGCGCACGAGAGCAGTCTACTGGTTTCAGACCATGGGCTGCTATGATGCCACCAAGGGCAAGCCTGAGGGCGATCTTAATCCAGCACAGCTGGAAGCTTTTGAGAAGATCGATACCCTCTTTAAAGGCGCTCTTCTGAGTGTTCTTGATGACTCCATTGTGGATTCGTATATGTCGTTTGACAACGGCAAGGACATGTGGGCTGCGCTCGAGGCCAAGTTTGGTGCCTCGGACACCGACAGCGAGTTGTACGTCATGGAGCAATTCTATGACTACAAGATGACTGATGAGCGCCCTGTTGTACAGCAGGCTCATGAGATACAGTCGCTCGCAAAAGAACTTGAGTACTTCAAGTGTGTGTTGCCGGAGGCATCATTGCCAAGCTTCCACCTTCGTGGAACAATTTTGCTACTTCCCTGAAACACAAGAGACAGGAGTTTTCCGTTGCAGATCTCATTGGTACTCTTGATGTTGAAGAGAAGGCGAGAGCAAAGGACACACGTGCTCGAGTTGCTGAGGGAGGTTCTAGTGCCCACATGGTACAGAAGAAGAACTCCCAGCCCAACAAGTTCAAAAACAATAAGAACAAAACTCAGGGCAAAGGCAAGTTTGATACAAAGAACAAGCCATCACATTCTACCAACTTCAAGAAGAATTCTCATAAGAAGGGGAAGGGACTTTGCCATGTCTACGGTGATCCTAATCACTGGGCTCCGAAGTGTCCTAACCGCTTTGAGGAGCGCGAACATGAGAAGAGCGGCAAGTCTGCTAATGTTGTCATCGGTGATACTGATATGAAGGAATCAGAGTACGGTATTTTTCCTACCATCCTTTCAGTATTTCAATCCCTTGATTGGTTAATTGACACCGGTGCCAATGTACATGTTTGTGCTGACGTCTCCATGTTTTCTTCTTACCAGGCAATAGGGACTTCACCCGTGCTGATGGGGAACGGGTCACATGCCATCGTTCGAGGTGTTGGTATGGTCGATCTGAAGTTTACTTCGGGGAAGACTGTGCGTCTGAAGAACGTTCATCATGTGCCGTTCATCAATAAAAATCTCGTTAGCGGTTCCCGTTTATGTCGAGATGGTTTTAAGTTGGTTTTCGAATCCAATAAAGTTGTAATCTCTAAGTGTGGACAATTTGTTGGAAAAGGCTATGAGTGCGGAGGCTTGTTCCGCCTATCTTTGTCAGATATTTGCACTAAAGTTATTAATAATGTTTGCCACAATAATGAGTCTGATATTTGGCATTCACGACTCTGTCATATTAACTTTGGTTGCATGACGCGGTTAGCCAATATGAATTTAATTCCGAAAATCTCTACTGTCAAAGGCTCCAAGTGCCAAGTATGTGTGCAAGCTAAGCAACCTCGCAAGTCCCATAAGACTGCAGAGGCAAGAGACTTGGCGCCACTTGAGCTTATACATTCTGATCTTTGTGAGATGAATGGCGTGTTGACAAAAGGTGGAAAGAGATACTTCATAACGTTGATTGATGACTCCACTAGATATTGTTATGTGTATCTTCTGAAATCAAAAGATGAGGCTTTGACTTTCTTTAAAAACTATAAAGCTGAGGCAGAGAACCAACTTGATCGAAAAATTAAACGGCTTAGGTCCGATCGTGGTGGAGAGTATTTTTCCAATGAATTTGATCTATTTTGTGCAGAACATGGTATAATCCATGGGAGGACGCCTCCCTACTCACCCCAGTCAAATGGGGTAGCCGAAAGAAAGAACCGAACTCTAACTGATATGGTTAACACCGTGTTAGACAGTTCGGGTCTATCCAAGGAATGGTGGGGGGAGGCGCTAATGACTGTGTGTCATGTCCTAAACCAAGTTCCCACAAAGCATAAGACCATGAGTCCATTTGAGGAATGGGAAAGGAAAAGGTTGAAACTCTCTTACCTACGTACTTGGGGTTGTTTGGCGAAAGTCAATATACCAATTCCCAAGAAGCGCAAGTTTGGACCAAAAACCATGGATTGTGTTCTTCTGGGCTATGCTTTTCATAGCATCGGCTATAGATTTTTGATAATAAAATCTGAGGTATCCGACATGCATGTTGGTACGATTATGGAATCAAATGATGCAACTTTCTTTGAGGACATATTTCCTATGAAGGATATGTCGAGTTCATCAAATCAGGAGATACCTACTCCATCTAGTGAGGAATTCACTGTAATTCCTGAACCCACCATTGCGATGGAACATGTTGAGAATCCTGTTGAGGGTAACAACGGAACTCCTATGAGGAGTAAGAGACAGAGGACTGCAAAGTCTTTTGGTGATGATTTCATTGTGTACCTCGTGAATGACACACCCAGGACTATTTCAGAAGCCTATGCATCTCCTGATGCTGACTACTGGAAGGAAGTTGTACGTAGCGAGATGGATTTCATCTTAGCTAACGGCACCTGGAAGATCATTGACCATCCTTATGGGTGCAAACATGTAGGATGTAAGTGGGTGTTCAGGAAGAAGCTTAGACCTGATGGTACGATTGAAAAGTACAAGGCACGACTTGTGGCCAAGGGTTATACCCAGAAAGAAGGTGAAGACTTCTTTGATACTTACTCACCCGTGGCTAGACTGACCACAATTCGGGTGCTACTATCATTGGCTGCCTCACATGGTCTTCTCGTTCATCAAATGGACGTTAAGACGGCTTTCCTCAATGGAGAGTTGAAGGAGGAAATTTACATGGATCAGCCAGATGGTTTTGTAGTACCTGGTCAAGAAGGAAAGGTGTGCAAGTTATTAAAGTCTTTATATAGCCTTAAACAAGCTCCTAAGGAGTGGCATGAGAAGTTCGAAAGAATATTAACTGCTGCCGGCTTTATAGTAAACGATGGTGACAAGTGCATGTACTATCGCTATGGTGGGGGCGAAGGAGTTATTCTTTGTCTGTATGTCGACGACATATTGATCTTTGGAACCAAACTTGATTTAATCAAGGAGGTTAAGGATTTCTTATCTCGCTGTTTTGAGATGAAGGATCTAGGAGTAGCTGATGTTATCTTAAACATCAAGCTGTTGAGAGATGAGAATGGTGGGATCACACTGCTTCAGTCTCATTATGTGGAAAAGGTCTTGAGTTGTTTTGGGTATAGCGACTGCACGCCTTCTCCAACTCCATATGATGCTAGTGTGTTGCTTCAAAAGAATCGACAGATTGCTAGAGATCAACTGAGGTATTCTCAGATTATTGGCTCGCTTATGTATTTGGCGAGTGCCACGAGGCCTGACATCTTTTTTGTTGTGAGCAAGCTGAGTCAGTTTGTGTCAAAACCGGGAGATGATCATTGGCATGCGCTTGAGAGAGTTATGCGCTATTTGAAAGGCACCGCGGGCTATGGGATTCACTACACCGGGTATCCAAGGATACTGGAGGGTTATAGTGACTCAAACTGGATATCTGATGCTGATGAGATTAAGGCCACAGGTGGTTATGTTTTTTCACTTGATGGTGGCGCTATTTCCTGGAAGTCTTGCAAGCAGACCATCTTAACGAGGTCAACTATGGAAGCAGAACTTACAACACTAGACACTGCCACTGTTGAAGCAGAGTGGCTTCGTGAACTCTTGATGGACTTACCTATGGTTGGAAAACCAATACCCCCTATCCTGATGAACTGTGATAATCAAACTGTGATCGTCAAGATAAACAGTTCTAAGAACAATATGAAGTCCTCAAGACATGTGAAGAGGAGACTAAAATCTGTCAGAAAATTGAGGAACTCCAGAGTTATTACGTTGGATTATATCCAAACGTCGAAAAACTTGGCAGATCCCTTCACAAAGGGTCTATCACGTAATGTGATAGATAATGCATCGATGGAGATGGGTTTGAGACCCACCGCATGAGTTGTCCATAGTGGTAAATCACTCTATGTGATCGGAGATCTCGTGAAGTAGAAGTGGGAGACAAGCTGTTGGTCAGCTGGGAGGAGAGTATCCCTATATTAATTATCCCACTCCGTGAAGATGCAATACTCTCCTGATCTGCATGGCAGGTTGATACTTATCTTAATGTGTTTCAAGTGGCTTATTCGGGTAAGCAGAGATGTTGTCCTGCAGAACATCTTCTGAGGAACACACCTATATGAATTTGACTGTTAACGTCGCAGTCTGTGAGAATTGGGTGTTCTCTAATAAATTCATGAAAGGCCCTGGAGTATGACGTATACGCTCCACCCGCGGGGAAGCCTTGCGGCAGCCCAGTATCGGTCAAGAATTTGTGTGAAACTAGTTTTACAGAAAACTTGTAGTTCAAGGCATAGTCCACTATTCAAGTTGTGATCTAGTGTAGCATAAATTTCTAAGTGGAAATTCAACTTCATAGTCTCCACTAAGAACCGATATATAAAACAATGTTTTGAAACTAAATGATGAGATGTGCCAATGAGACTTTGTGGGGATTGTTGGAATTTTGCTAGTAGGCCTTTGGCCCAAAGCCCAACTAAAATTCTAAAATTCTCTTGGCCCATTCATGCACACATGTGAGTGGAGTGAGTGAGGCTAAAATTTAGTCCCACCCTGGAAGTTGAGAGAGAGTTGCACCTTTTTATAAGGTGAGTTCTTCTACCACTTGTATGAGCATGAGAAAAGGAGACCTACACGCGCGCTCCTCCTCCTCGCTCGCCTCGTCACGACGCGCCGCGCCGTGCCGCGGGTTGCGGGTTTGAGCCGAGCCGAGGACAGAGCTATGCACGTTGTCTATATTTTGCTGCATGAGAAAATTAATAAGTCATTAATTAATAATTAACGGACGCGTTAATTACTGAACCGTTTCTGATTTTTTGGATCGTGACGACTCGGACGTGGGGTTTACTCCCACGACCTACCCGGCCCGCACTATATAGTCAGGCAGACGTCTACCCTAGCCGCTGCCGCTTCGTATGGTTTCTCACCACCGTTCCAGATCATTGCGCCGCCAAGCAAGTCTTCTCCATCCCTCCTTCCGGCGTGCACCGCGAGAAGGGACAGCAGGCCTCCGGAACACCGCCTCTCGTGATCCTGTATGGGAGAGGGGCGATCAGGTTTTTGGGGAGCGCACTCGCGCGACTGCTGGCAGCGACGACTTCTTCCCCGACCTCGGCAACCTCGTCCTCGACGACATGGGCGACAACGTCAACGCCGGCGGTGCACGCCGGAAGGAGGGATGGAGAAGACTTGCTATGCAAGTATGTGCCCTAGATGTGATATGTTCATCTGCTATGCTAGTTTGCATGATTAGTTTAATCTCTGCTGCTGTGGTCATGGTTTATCTTTTGTTTATTCAGATTAAATCTCGTAGTAATTTGCTCATATTTCCGACAGCTGAGGCCCCAGGCTGATTGTGCGGTCGATGAGGTCGCTCGATGGAGAAGAGACGTGGAGGCGAGAGTCCCGGCTGTCGACGCACTTGTACGCGCGGCTGGCTGCTGACCACCCATGGTGTTGACGTAGATCGCATCGGGAAGGTGTCAGCCATGGGCTTACGCGCACGGCGGGAGGAAGCGGAGCCGCTGCTTGCATGTGTGCGCGCGGCTTCAGAGGAGACCTTTCCGTTCGAATCGCTTCCGCCCGCAACAATGGATCTGCAGTAGGATTTGAGGGTCCGATGGAGTTTATTGATGGCTGAGAAAATTGAACCTAGATTGGAATTCGAAATTTGTAGCTAAGCTAATCTAAAGAACCAATCTAATCTTTGATCGATCGGTTGCCGCGTCCCCGGAGAGAGGAGATTAATCTCCTCGGGGACGGCGCGCTGCGGAAGTAGGGGAAGGTCCTAGGATCGGTGTCATTGGACAAACCGCTCTAATACCATGTGAAAATTGTAGGATAGATGGATATTGTGTTATATTGATCTGACCCATGTATGGGGTATATACAGAGATACAATGGAGGGAGAGAGACTTGGAGTAGAAGACAAGTTAAACCTATCCTATCTCTATCTCTTATCTCTATCTTAAACGTAAATATACTTCTAATAAATACAAAGTTGAGTCACTTAATTTGGGACAGAGGGAGTACTAACTATGTATGTGTAGTGCACGTCTCAACCAACTCATGGAGAATTACACTCAAAACTTTTGGACACAATGCAAGCACCGTAATACTTCCTCTGTAAACTTTTATAAAACATTTTAGATAACTAGTTTGGTATCTAACACGTCTCATATTAGTTTACAAAGGTAGTATAATCCACACAAGCATATGCGATGCAGAGCGCACAAAACCTTCATGTGTTCCTCTTGCTCTGTCTGATCCCATTCCTATAGACCTAGAAATCACATCTTCCATGTTTTCGACCACTGCCACCGATAATAATCACCATCGGTGAGCTTACTACACATGGACGTCCCTCTCCGTTTTTGTGAATAATTGAGCTCCATTGCCACTTTTTTCATAAGAGCATAGGGGCGCGAAATAAGCCGCGCTGGATAGATCGCCCATTTGGCACGCGAGAGGCCGTTTGACGCGCTTCAGCAGGCGCGCTAAAAAATATGGCGCACACGCGGGAAAAAACGGCATCCCACGCGTCGTCTAGCGTGCTGGATAAAAGCCGCGCGCGGGCACCCGCCAACCGCCACCCTTTGCCCCCCGTCGCATCTTCTTCCTCGCCTCTTTCGGTGCACCCCCCCTCCCCTGCCGCGGCACCTTCTCCCCCCTCTTCCAGCACCCCGCCGCCGATGCGCCTTCTTCCCCCGCCTCCAGTGCGCCGCCATGCCGCCGCGCCCCAGAGCAGCTCCGGCTTCCGCGGCGTCCGCCTCCGCCCCTCTGCGTGTATTACGTGGAGATCCGCTCCAGCGATACACGCCTTGGGCTTAGAACGTTCGAGACCGCCCATGAGGCCGCCCGCGCGTACGACGCGGCGGCATGGCGCCTCGGGAGGCCACCGGAGCAGATGAACTTCTTCGACGTGTGGACACACGAGCAGGCGCAGGAACTCGCGCCTCCCCTGCGACTAATCTCCGGGGAGGATCGCCGCGTCCAGCGGAGGTGGGAGCGCCGCCTCCTCATTTCCGAGGCGGATGAGCACACCATGACGGTGTGGTGCAAGCGCTTCCCGCAGGACATCATCGTCGAGAACGAGTTCTGGGCGTAGAGAAGGGTGGAGCGAGCCGCCCGTTGGGTGGACAAGCATGCGTGGATGGCACTGGTGGAAACTCAGTGCAAGCTGGGACCTGTGTCGACCTGGGACGAGGAAGATCCTCGATGGGTCGAGGGCGTTACTACACCACCGAGAAGGACAAGGAGTAGTTTTATCTAGTTTTATTTGCATCGTTTTATCTAGTTTAAGCATCGTTTTATCTAGATTTGCATCGTATGAAATAGCTTGTGGTGCGGGGCTTGAATTATGCTATGGATTTGAACTATGTGTTGTTTAGTATTTTTTCGTATGTGTTGTTTCAATTTTTTCCAAGCATCGGGTGGTGGCGCGCGCTGGATTTTGCAGCGTTGGCTGCGCTATAGTGGTGTGCTAAAATCTGCAGCGCCTGGAAAAGCAACCCACCTTTCCTGCACGCGAAATCACTATTTCGGTGCTGTAAAAGTTTTTTAGTGTGCTGCACAACCACGCATCTGTTGGAGATGCTCTAAGAAAGTGTACAACAAAATGCTCATGAAGTAACACATAAGAATCATGGCGTCCAAAGCCTTCCGGAGAGGATATGTAAACAACAGAAAATTCATATGTATAGAAAACTGAGTCTGATAGTATAAAACTAAAAAATAATACAAATCAAATATCACTCTAAATGAGTTTGTGAATAACTATTATTCAACAATGTGTTGCATTTGAGTATTAAAAAGAATTCATAATAGCTCATATCAAATCAAAATTACACAATGAACCTTTTTTCAAAGTCAATGCATTTTTTTCAAAATTTTGAACTTTTTATAATCTGTGTTTTTAATTTGAATTCTTTTTCCCTGAATGATTTATTTTTCCTCGAAAAGTTAATGCTCAATGGTTGACCCTGTCAAGGGTTGACTGGTCATGGAATAACACATACGAATGATTAATTTCTCCATACACATGCAAAAAATTCTACCTGCACATATACAAATCGTGCATTACATATTGAGTTACAACTTACAAGATTGACATATACATTCATAGAATAAAGCATGCGGTTGCATCTAGAATCCATAGTTTTCCATGCTTTCCCAATTCACAGTAAGGATGTACATATCCCATTTGTAATGAATGGATAATATGCAAAAGGTTACACATAGCCGACACACAACACACATTTTCATCGTAATTTAGGCCTTAAGTTGTCGATTTGCCTCCTGGTAACCAATTTCTAAATACATCTGAGATATTATGAGGTTTTAAAAGGTCAAATGTCACACATGCTACTTGACAATCTTTGTAGGCTAATAATTAATGGTGAATAGATCATTCTATTTTTGGGTTTGTGAGGGGCAGAGATATTCGTTACTCCCGTGTAAAATTACAGTTAGCTAACAAGAGCTTGCCCGATACACAATCCACTGAGAGAACCAAACATTGGTGTCACCCCCGGTTCTAGTAAAGTTATCTAAGACATAAGCACACACACGGTATTTTTTTAGTACAAAGGTGTGAGAAGGATGAACCTTATTTTAGGACGATCAACTTTCTTGAGAACGTTATCTATGTTCCCGTTAAGATTTCCCCTCACCCCGGTTCTAGTAAAGTTAGCTAAGAGTAGGCAGCACCGGGGCCAAGCCCTCCATGGTAACAACGGTCTCATTTCCATATGCATCAGAAGTGTGGAACAATGCTCTCCGCTATAAGAATAGTAACCCCAACCGAGTCTCTCAGCACCATACGCTCTCCAGGCATAACATCATATTGGTGCCATATGATCCATGCATCCACGGATGGCACTCTCCAACCATCTGCCGGAAGGTGGTCATTGACATTGCACGACCATATTTTTTGGTACACTAGTCGTGTGAGCAGGTGGAATAGGGGTAGAGGGGTTGTTGGTGGAGCAGCGGCTGCCGGCATCCACCACTGGACAGACCGTCGAACAGAGGCGCGGCCGGCTGGTGTTCCAGAGAATGCTCCTGGAGGTGGAGGGACAAAACGAACCTGAATTCCCTTTCTTAATTTCTTGAGGGGTTTTCTGTCAATTTATTTGCCACGTCACTCTTGCACTGCATGCCAGCGAGCGAGGCCTGTCAGATCGGGGTTAAATGAGCCAAAGCGAGCACAGTGCAATCTCCAAAAATTTAGGCACTGCGTGCGGCGGTTTCTGCAAAGTCCATGTAGAAATGTCTTTTCTGCAAGTGATGGCGAAATGTGGCAGTTTCTTGCTTTTACTCTTTTCTTTGATATGCCTTTTCATGTTCAAAAGGTTTGTTTGGGAGAGTTTCTAAATCTAGGGTTCAGTGTCCACGAGAAAGCCCTAGTAAAGAGCTAATTCTAGGGAAAGCGAGGTTGCACTTTTCTGTCGGCCCTCGAGTTGGGGTATTTAACCGTCTATATGTTGTGGAAGAATGTACATAACCATTAGCTCTTGCCCTTCCACATATCAAACTTTAACTAGTTCCACATGTTGCCTTGCTTCTATCTAATTGAAGATAGATGTAAAACACATCTCTCGATCTATTAGTGTTTTAGTTTGAATCGAGACTGTATTTCCTTAAAACGACCAAGCATTGCAAAGGAGAACCAAAACAAACAACGGTGATCCATAAATAGATATCACAAACCGAGACAATACAAAGAACTCATGTGCGCTTGATTAGTGTCTGATCAAATTATCAAGGTTTGATGGATGCTGCAACTTGGAAACTGTTTGGTAGGAATCTCTTCTCATACTTAAAAGAACGTAAGGTTTAATCGTCCACTCCTCCTTCAACCAGTTTTACATACATTACCCTCTCTTGTCTTTCCTTCGTCGTGATTTTTTCCTCCCATCTTTCATTTTTTTTCATGTTTTTCTTCTTCTTAAAAACCATCTCAACTAGCCCACATTTTTTACTTACTTACCAAATGAAATTATGGTTCTTTTGGTAATTAAGTAAATAAGTGCTTACCAAACAAGTGTTTACCTCCTTATTAATCAAACAAGTGTTTACCAAATAAACTCTTTTTCACAATCATATTCATGTTAATATGGACAGGTAAATCACGGGCTAGCCTACTACAATATTTACGGGCCCTTGCAATGCACTGACGATTCTCTAGTCTTTGAAAAATATGGATGCCTTTTTTATTTCTTAGTGCTAAAAAGATGGACGCATTGACAGCTAAACTCTTTTGGCTATGTAGAGGAGCTCGGCGTGGCATGTGGCCCATTGTGCCGCGTCGTGGGAGGGGTGCACTCACCGTGGAGGCGTTGTCCATCGTGCTTTTTTGCAAACAGTTTGTCTAATTCACATATAGATATTTTTAAGGATGTCACATCTAAGCTTTCACAAATATGTATTTTTTTCATTGATAGAAAGGTAGAAAGTACAAGTGTCATTCCTCAAGCTACATATACAAGCTAAGCTGGTGTAGTTGAGGGCACGGGTGAGCAGGGAGGGGAGCGGGTGCTCATCCCCAAGACAAAAGCCTAGATTGATTACAGGTGTTAACGAGTTGAGTCCCTTGGCTCCAGCCCTTGCCCAATTGCGAGCTTCCTACAGGATGTTTTTGACGAGCCGTGTAGATGAAGCTTGTGCCAGCCAACGTCCATCATGCTAGCCGATGCAGTGAGACAGGCATCCGAAGGAGCCCACCGGAAGGTGCTAATTCGCGAGCTGCGTGGCGTTGATATTGATGATGCCTCCGTTGGCATGTCCTGGGTGCTCGCTTGCGATCGGTGGAGAGCCATGGCCGTCGTGGTCAGGACAAATGGCGCGGCAGCATGGCCTGGAGCCGGTTGGTTCACGGGCACCAGGCATTTGTAATTGCAAGGGATTCCTTGTTGTAGCCAAGCCGAGCGTCGAGCGTTGTCGCGCCCATGCATGCATACCCAATGAACATAATTCCTCCTCCCCGGCCACAATTCAGGCAACAAGGAAGGACATTCTTGGTTACGCCCTTTTCAGCTTTTTTTTTGCGGGGTCCCCTTTTCAGCTTTGTCTGTCATATATATTTCCAATGTCACCCAAGCCTAAACTCACAACTGAAAATAAGCACAACAATTTGATCTAGGACAATGAAAACAAATTTAGCACACATGGCAACATTATGCAACTTAAAATGCAAGTCCCCTAGTATATGGCTAATATTTATAGTCACTGCTTTTTTTTTGAAAAGGGGGGTTTCCCCGGCCTCTGCATCAGACAGATGCATACAGCCACATTTATAAATAAATAAAGTAGTTCAACAATGTCTTGCAAAGTGCTGCAACAAAGGATACTGGCTCACACAGAGCAAGCAAAATAAAATAAGGCCCAAAAGCCACAACCGGCTGGAGTAAAGAGAGATAGGTAAACTACGCGCCTATCCTATTACATGACCGCCATCCAAACCGGTTGAATAAATCCCGCGCTACCATCTCCCACCGGACAGATCCAGTAACCAAACACGCCCTGGCCTCCGTCGGAGTGAGTAATGACCACGTACGGATTAGCGCAGTAGCCTGGAAGAGAACCTGCAAAAAATGAATAGTTGTTGTTCTGTTAAAAGCCAAGTCATTTCTGCAGTTCCAAGTTGCCCATAACAACGCATATGCTCCCACACGAATTTGTCTAGCTGTTTCGGCCTCTATACCAACCAGCCACGTTCCAAACAACGACCTGACCGAATTTGAAGGAGTAATGTTAAAGGCAATCTGCACCGAGCGCCACAACACCCTCGCCATCGGGCACTCAAAGAAAAGATACTTGATAGTTTCATCCCGATCACAGAAACTACACCTAGTAGATCATGTCCAGTTGCGCTTAATCAAATTATCTTTCGTTAGAATGACTTGTTTATGCATAAACCACATAAACACTTTAATTTTGAGAGGAACCTTAACTTTCCAAACGTGTTTGGAACTAGGAATTACACTAGAATTGATGACATCAATGTACATCGACTTGACTGTGAATTCACCAGATTTAGTAAGCTTCCAATACAACTGATCGGGATGATGAGTAAGCTGAACCTCCATGAGTCTACTCACCAGATGAATCCAAGCCTCCCACCGGTCACCCACAAGCACCCTTCTAAATTGGATGTTAAGAGGAGCAGATTGCAGACTCGTTGCAACCAGAGCATCCCGTCGCTGCACAATGCGATAAAGCGCCGGATACTGGAGTGCCAGTGGTGCATCACCTAGCCAGGTATCTTCCCAGAATCGAGTGTTATTGCCATCACCGACAACAAACTTTGTTTTGTTAAAGAAAGTAGCTTTGACCCTCATTAACCCCTTCCAGAAGGGCGAATCAGTGGGTCAAGCCGTCACCTGCGACAAGGTTTTAGAGTACAGATACTTGTTACGAAGAATCTACGCCCAAGTTGCCTCAGTCTCGGCAGATAACTTATAAATCCACTTACTTAGAAGGCATCTATTGTTAACTTCAAGGTTCTCAACCCCAAGACCCCCTTGGTCTTTTGGTCGGCAGATGACATCCCATTTGGCTAGGCGATACTTTCTCTTAGTTTCATCGCTCTGCCAGAAGAAACGAGACCGATAGAAGTCCAGTCTTTTCCTAACTCCAACTGGAACCTCAAAAAAGGATAAGAGAAACATAGGCAAACTCGTGAGCACCGAATTAATAAGAATCAACCGGCCTCCATACGACATAAGTTTGCCCTTCCAGCAGCTCAGTTTCTTCTCAAACCGATCCTCGATACACTTTCATTCACTGTTAGTTAACTTACGATGGTGAATGGGGATACTAAGGTAAGTGAACGGAAGAGTCCCCAAATCGCAACCAAACAGTTGCTTGTAAGCATCTTGTTCCTCTTTGGCTCTACCAAAACAGAACAACTCACTTTTATTGAAGTTGATCTTCAGACCGGACAATTGCTCAAATAGGCACAATACCAGCTTCATATTTCTCGCCTTAACCAAGTCATGCTCCATAAAAATGATTGTATCATCGGCGTACTGCAGAATGGACACACCACCATCTACAAGATGAGGCACCAAGCCACCTACTTGTCCTGCCTCCTTTGCCCTTCCTATCAAGATTGCCAACATATCAACAACAATGTTGAAGAGGATAGGAGACATTGGATCACCTTGCCTCAGGCCCTTGTGTGTCTGGAAATAATGACCTATATCGTCATTCACTTTAATTCTAACACTCCCTTTTTGCGTGAAAGATTCAACTTGGTGCCTCCAAGCTTCGTCAAAACCCTTCATACGTAAGGCTTGTTGTAGAAAGGGCCATTTGACTTTATCGTACGCCTTCTCGAAATCCACCTTAAAACCACTCCATCCAGTTTTTTCGAGTGAATTTCATGGAGCGTTTCATGCAGGACCACCACCCCTTCAAGAATGTTCCTATCTGGCATGAAAGCAGATTGAGTAGGCTGCACCACAGTATACGCAATCTGTGTGAGCCTATTCGTTTCGACCTTGGTAAAATTTTTGAAACTCACATTAAGAAGACAGATTGGCCGAAATTGCTCAATCCGCACTGCCTCTGTCTTCTTGGGAAGAAGTGTTATCGTCCCAAAATTCAGCTTAAAAAGGTGAAGCTGACCAGCGAAAAGATCATTGAACAAAGGCAATAGATCTCCTTTAATAATGTGTCAACATTTCTTGTAAAACACGGCCGGGAAACCATCCGGGCCAGGAGCCTTATTATTCTTCATCTGGGAAATGGCCTCAAATACCTCTTTCTCATAGAAAGGAGCAATTAAGATATCATTCTCAACAGCTATCAGTTGAGGCACATCCTCAATCCTAGACTCATCCGGCGACACCCAGTTCTCCTCTGGAGGTCCAAACAACTGCTTGTAATACCCAGTGATATACAACTTTAAGTTTTCCTGACCAAGAATCCTTCCCTCATCTTGCTCAAGCTGAAAGATTCTCTTCTTTCTATGCTTGCCATTAGCAATCATGTGAAAAATTGTGTGTTCGCATCCCCCTGGACGACCCGTCGGACCTTGGCCCGAAGCGCCACTTTAATTCTTCCTCACGAAGTAGCTCTTTCAGCCTCATTTCCGCATCGAGCTTCGCCTGAAGCTCCGAGGCTGGTAGGATCATGTTCTCAGCTTTTACATCCAGGGACTGAATAAGCGAAAGGAGTTGTTCCTTCTCAATCTTATAAACCCCACTAAGATGTTTAGCCCACCCTCGTAGGAAGCTTCTCAAGTGCCTAATTTTATTCTGCCAGCGCACAAGTGCAGTTTTACCTCCTGCATCCTTAGCCCATACTCTGGCAACAGTATCTAAGAACCCTTGTCTCTCGAACCACGCAAGCTCGAACGAGAAGACATTCTTATTTCCCACATGAGTGGCCTCCCCAGAATCAATGAATAACGGCGTATGGTCCGAAATGCCCCGTGTAAGTGCCTGCACCATTACACAAGGGAATTTCTGCTCCCATTCGACGCTAGCCAGAACCCGATCCAGCTTCTCAAACGTCGGATTAGGTAGTGCATTAGCCCAAGTAAACTTCCTGCCCGAAAACTAAATCTCACGCAGATCCAGACTTTCAATGATGGTGTTAAACATGAACGACCATCTACCATCGAAATTATCATTATTCTTCTCATCACGCCTTCTGATAATATTAAAATCACCCCCTACTAGGATAGGCAGTTGCTCAGAACCACAAATCCTAACCAAATCAGCCAAAAAATGTGGTTTAAGCTCGGGCTGTGCGGCTCCATAAACCGCCACCAAAGCCCAGTTAAACCCATCGGCCTTCGACCTCACCCTAAACATAACTGCGAAATCCCCCATGACCACGCTTGGACTTCTAACGAGTCGCATCTAACTCCGAGTAAAATCCCCCCTGATCTTCCTCGTGGCGGTAGACAATGCCAATCAAACTCAATACCTCCCGACAACGTATTGAGAAATTGAGGCGAAAAGTCGGCTCTACCAGTTTCCGATAAAGCGATAAAGTCCAACTTATGCTCAATAGAAGCCTCAGCAAGAAACCTTCTTTTAGCCAAGTCTTTCAGACCTATGCTATTCCAAAAGATTCCTTTCATAACTCGTCATGGAATTTTTTAACTGTTCTAATCCGCGCGCTCCTACGCACTACGGAAGTCGGGTAAATCTTCCTCTTCCATTTGCGTTTAGGAATATTAAAACTCTCCAGCTGGTCCTCACAACTAGTCTCAGAGGCTCGCACTTCATCAAAGTCCACTCGCTCATCTTCCTCCTCAGGAGCGAGATCCGCACACAAATTATCGAGGGCCCTAACCCCCAAAGCATCAATCTCGGAGTTATTCATGGGTTTAACCGCAGCTAAGTTACGAATCATCTCAAGCGCCCGCTCAGCCTCTAAATCCAATAAATCATTAACCGAATTTGAAATTTCACTATCATTGCTACCTAGTGAAATTCCTAGCTTATTTGCATTATTAATAATCTCATCATCGGAAAAATGCAGAATAGAATTATAAGTATTGACAGACATACCCGTAGTGACCTCCACGTCACGAAGCTTGGTCGCCCTCATAGCGCACCGCTGCTGAATGTCGTCCACCTCCGGATGGTCCTGGAGACGGCTGCTCAACCGTTGTCCCTCAGCAACCGGATCCGGGATACCACCGAAAGCAATCACCTCCTCCCGAGAGGCTCTGCTGGGGTGCACCATGCCAGGGGACAGAGGAGCCATGGCCTCCTGCCCGAGCTCCCCCACTACCCCGGCCAAAGGGCGAACTGTCGGCACCGGCGCCGCCGGCACACAAGGCCCTCGAGGCGCCACAGGAGAAGAGGCCCCCGAGGCCACCGAGGCCACCTGCCCCGAGCCCCGTCCGGGCCGCGACTCCATCGCCAGCACCATCGGTCCGGAAGAAGGAAGTAAAGGTGTTTGGTCCAGCAACCTCGGCCTCCCAACCAAAGGCTCAAGCTGTACCATCGGAGGCTCCCCCACCGCCGGCCCTGATGAGGGAAGCGCGGCCACCTGCCCCACGCCCCCATCAGCAGCAGGCATCCTCGGCTGTACCTGCACAGTCGCGGCCTCAGATGAAAAATCCAAAGTCCCCATCTTCAGACTCTCTCCCGCACTAACGACCTCGTCCGCCCCAATCCTAACCGGGATCGGCGACTCCCCCGAAGGAGGAAGCACTGGCTCCTCAAACTCCAGTGCCGGAAGCGAGCGCTCAAACACCTCATCCGACTCCACCCGATCACTCCACGGTCTCGGGGGTGTAGATGCCGGTTCGAAAGAGCCAAACCTTAGGGTAGTCGTCGGCACCGAAGAAGGAGTAACCATCCCATCCGCAGACGTCTGAGCATCAGCACCCTGCGTGGTGGACAACTCACGTCCACTATCAGCAGCTGGTGCCTCCTTAAGTGCCGAACTATCATCATCCTCGTGCAAATCAGAATCAGACCCGTTGGCCATCCTGGCAAAGATACTCTCATCCTCGAACTCAATAACAAGGTCATATATGTGGCCTCGATATGCCCACTTAACCACCTCCGGCACAAACTCGATGTTCAGCACACTAACCAGAACGCGGTCAATCCCGTGGGCTCTAGTAAAGTCCATATCCACACACTCCGGTCTGCCAATCATGATACCCAAATTGGCAACAACCCGGGCATCCTGCATCGGCCTGGATGGTGCCCCAGAGAATCGCAACCAAACCTGCGTCAGAGGCTTGCCCGTAGGCTCAACCCTCTTCCACTCCTGAAACTCAAGCACACCATCAGTACCTGGCACCTTGCACATCCCGAAACTCAGAAGCCTCTGAAGGTCCTCAACTGATGGACACTCAACCCGAAACAGCTTGTCCTCCACAGTCGCAAGCTCCCACTGGAACTCCCCAGGGGCTAACTCCTTAAGCCTCTGAATAATTTGCGACTCCGAAACCTCTCCTCTAGCAATCTTAACCAACCCAGTTGTCAAGCTCAACGTCTCGTCAGGAACCTCCATCTCTGTTGGAGATTCAAAGAACGTAAGCTCGGCACAGTACACCCCATACATCATCAGCGAAGGTGCCTGCTCTCTCAGAAGCGGATAACCCCCCCGCATCGTGTGCCGGTTTGCCACAAGTGCCACACAACTCGGCCACACACTCTGCAATAAAATGCTCCTTACCACCACAACGATAACATAGCATATTCTCCTTCTTGCGAGCATATTTTGAAGCTCTGCCCGACTCAGCCCTGGGAGGATCCTCCAGAGAAACAGTCCCCCCGGACCCATTCACGGGTAACTCTGCATTGGCAAGCGCCGATACCACCTCCAAAGCCTGGCCTGTCAAAACCTGCTGCTCAGCATCCCCATCAACCACCATCGGATCAGTCACAGTCGGAGTAGGCGGTCGTGGGCGATACCTGTTGGGTTTCGTAGTAATTTCAAAAAATTTCCTACGCGCACACAGGATCATGTGATGCATAGCAACGAGGGGAGAGTGTTGTCTACGTACCCAACGCAGACCGACTGCGGAAGCGATGACATGACGTAGAGGAAGTAGTCGTACGTCTTCACGATCCAACCGATCAAGCACCGAAACTACGGCACCTCCGAGTTCGAGCACACGTTCAGCCCGATGACGATCCCCGGACTCCGATCCAGCAAAGTGTCGGGGAAGAGTTTCGTCAGCACGACGGCGTGGTGACGATCTTGATGAACTACAGCAGCAGGGCTTCGCCTAAACTCCGCTACAGTATTATCGAGGAATATGGTGGCAGGGGGCACCGCACACGGCTAAGGAATCGATCACGTGGATCAACTTGTGTCAACTTGTGTGTTTAGAGGTGCCCCTGCCTCCGTATATAAAGGATGGAGGAGGAAGAGGCCGGCCAAGGCAAAGGTGCGGCCAGGATAGGGAGTCCTACTAGGACTCCAAGTCCTAGTAGGAGTCCACCAAGAGGGGAGGAAGGGAGAAGGAATAGGAGGAGAAGGAGAGGTGGCCGGCCCCCTTTTCCCTAGTCCAATTCGGACCAAAGGGGAGGGGGGGCGCAGCAGCCTTTTTCCTCTTCCCACTAAAGCCCATCAAGGCCCATTACTTCTCCCGTAACTACCCGGTACTCCGAAAAATACCCGAATCACTCGGAACCTTTCCGATGTCCGAATATAGTCGTCCAATATATCGATCTTTACGTCTCGACCATTTCGAGACTCCTCGTCATGTCCCCGATCTCATCCGGGACTCCGAACTCCTTCGGTACATCAAAATGCATAAACTCATAATATAACTGTCATCGTAACCTTAAGCGTGCGGACCCTACGGGTTCGAGAACAATGTAGACATGACCGAGACATGTCTCCGGTCAATAACCAATAGCGGGACCTGGATGCCCATATTGGCTCCTACATATTCTACGAAGATCTTTATCGGTCAGACCGCATAACAACATACGTTGTTCCCTTTGTCATCGGTATGTTACTTGCCCGAGATTTGATCGTCGGTATCCAATACCTAGTTCAATCTCGTTACCGGCAAGTCTCTTTACTCGTTCCGTAATACATCATCTCACAACTAACATATTAGTTTCAGTGCTTGCAAGGCTTATGTGATGTGCATTACCGAGAGGGCCCAGAGATACCTCTCCGACAATCGGAGTGACAAATCCTAATCTCGAAATACGCCAACCCAACATCGACCATTGGAGACACCTGTAGTACTCCTTTATAATCACCCATTTACGTTGTGACGTTTGGTAGTACCCAAAGTGTTCCTCCGGTAAACGGGAGTTGCATAATCTCATAGTCATAGGAACATGTATAAGTCATGAAGAAAGCAATAGCAACATACTAAACGATCAGGTGCTAAGCTAATGGAATGGGTCATGTCAATCAGATCATTCTACTAATGATGTGACCTCGTTAATCAAATAACAACTCATTGTTCATGGTTAGGAAACATAACCATCTTTGATTAACGAGCTAGTCAAGTAGAGGCATACTAGTGACACTCTGTTTGTCTATGTATTCACACATGTATTATGTTTCCGGTTAATACAATTCTAGCATGAATAATAAACATTTATCATGATATAAGGAAATAAATAATAACTTTATTATTGCCTCTAGGGCATATTTCCTTCAATACCGGCCCCCTCGGCCCCCACGCCCACCTCGATGACCACGGAAACCACCCCGCGGTCGAAGACCCGGGCCAGCCGCCCCCTCAACAAATCCTCCTGGGGGCCCCATGAATGGGCACTCCGCCGAGCCATCGCTCTGCCAAGCATGGCCTCGACCTCCACCAGTCGACGAGGATCCACGGTGCTTACCAGCACCATACGCGTTGACCCCATCATCACCCCACTGACCCTGAGGTGCAACCGTGACTTGAGTCGGTGGACATGCCAGATGCTGCACTGCTCCGGATCGATTCTGTGGAGGCATAGCGACAAGGTGAGGTGGTGGAACTTGTTGGGGAACGTTGCAGAAAACAAATATCCTATGGGTCTGTCAACGGGTCTGTCATATTCGGAGCCGTATGTATTTTGCTTGTGAGAGAAGCTTAGTCAACGGGTCTGTCATATTCGGAGCCGTATGTACTAAGGTGTGATCATGTTTTGCTTGTGAGAGAAGCTTAGTCAACGGGTCTGTCATATTCGGAGCCGTATGTATTTTGCAAATATCCTATGTCTACAATGCTCTGTGCGGAGCTACTCTAGCTAATTGCTCCCACTTTCAATATGTATCCAGATTGAGACTTAGAGTCATCTGGATCAGTGTAAAAGTTTGCACTGATGTAACTTTTACAACAAACTCTTTTATCACTTCCATAATCGAGAAACATCTCCTTAGTCCTTACTAAGGATATTCTTGACCAATGTCCAGTGATCTACTCCTAGATCACTATTGTACTCCCTTGCCAAATACAGAGCAAGGTATACAATAGGTCTGGTACATAGCATAGCATACTTTATAGAACCTATGACTGAGGCATAGGGAATGACTTTTCATTCTCTTTCTATTTTCTGCTGTGATCGGGATTTGAGTCTTACTCAATTTCATACCTTTGCAACA
>NC_041390.1:57172694-57182888 GCF_002162155.2 Triticum dicoccoides | reverse complement strand
ATAACGATAGCCACCGCGAGCCTCAACACTCATTGGACCGCACACATCGGTATGTATGATTTCCAATAAGTCGGTTGCTCGCTCCATTGTTCCTGAGAACGGAGTCTTGGTCATTTTACCCATAAGGCATGGTTCGCACGTGTCAAATGATTCATAATCAAGAGACTCTAAAAGTCCATCAGCATGGAGCTTCTTCATGCGTTTGACACCTATGTGACCAAGGCGGCAGTGCCACAAGTATGTGGGACTATCATTATCAACTTTACTTCTTTTGGTACTCACATTATGAATATGTGTAGCATCACGTTCGAGATTCATAAGGAATAAACCATTCACCATAGGAGCATGACCATAAAACATATCTCTCATAAAAATGGAACAACCATTATTCTCAGATTTAAAGGAGTAGCCATCTCGAATTAAACGAGATCCAGATACAATGTTCATGCTCAAAGCTGGCACTAAATAACAATTATTAAGGTTTAAAACTAATCCCGAAGGGAGATGCAGAGGTAGCGTGCCGACGGCGATCACATTGACCTTGGAACCATTCCCGACGCGCATCGTCACCTCGTCCTTTGCCAGTTTCCGCTTATTCCGCAGCCCCTGCTTTGAGTTACAAATGTGAGCAACTGCACCGGTATCAAATACCCAGGAGCCACTACGGGCACTAGTAAGGTACACATCAATTACATGTATATCACATATACCTTTGGTTTTGCCGGCCTTCTTATCCGCTAAGTACTTAGGGCAGTTCCGCTTCCAGTGACCGCTTCCCTTGCAATAAAAGCACTCAGTCTCGGGCTTGGGTCCATTCTTTGGCTTCTTCCCGGCAGCTTGCTTGCCGGGCGCGGCAATCCCCTTGCCGTCCTTCTTGAAGCTCTTTTTACCCTTGCCTTTCTTGAACTTAGTGGTTTTATTGACCATCAACACTTGATGTTCTTTCCTGACTTCTACCTCTGCTGATTTCAGCATAGCAAATACTTCAGGAATGGTCTTTTCCATCCCCTGCATATTGAAGTTCATCACAAAGCTCTTGTAGCTTGGTGGAAGCGACTGGAGGATTCTGTCAATGACCGCATCATCCGGGAGATTAACTCCCAGCTGAGTCAAGCGGTTATGCAACCCAGACATAGTGAGTATGTGCTCACTGACAGAACTGTTTTCCTCCATCTTACAGCTGAAGAATTTGTCGGAGACTTCATATCTCTCGACCCGGGCATGAGCTTGGAAAACCATTTTCAGCTCTTCGAACATCTCATATGCTCCATGTCTCTCAAAACGCTTTTGGAGCCCCGGCTCTAGGCTGTAAAGCATGCCGCACTGAACGAGGGAGTAGTGATCGAAACGTGCCTGCCAAGCGTTCATAACATCTTGTTCTGCAGGGAGAACGGGTGCGTCACCAAGCGGTGCTTGTAGGACATAATCTTTCTTGGCAGCTATGAGGATGATCCTCAGGTTCCGGACCCAGTCCGTATAGTTGCTGCCATCGTCTTTCAGCTTAGTTTTCTCTAGGAACGCGTTGAAGTTGAGGACTACATTGGCCATTTGATCTACAAGACATATTGCAAAGATTTTAGACTAAGTTCATGATAATTAAGTTCAACTAATCAAATTATTAGTGAACTCCTACTTAGATTAGACATCCCTCTAGTCATCTAAGTATTACATGATCCGAGTTAAACTAGACCGTGTCCGATCATCACGTGAGACGGACTAGTCAACATCGGTGAACATCTTCATGTTGATCGTATCTTCTATACGACTCATGCTCGACCTTTCGGTCTTCTGTGTTCCGAGGCCATGTCTGTACATGCTAGGCTCGTCAAGTCAACCTAAGTGTTTGCATGTGTAAATCTGTCTTACACCCGTTGTATGTGAACGTCTGAATAAAACACCCGATCATCACGTGGTGTTTTGAAACAGCGAACTGTCGCAACGGTGCACAGTTAGGGGGAACACTTCTTGAATTTTATTGTGAGGGATCATCTTATTTACTACCGTCGTTCTAAGTAAACAAGATGCAAAACATGATAAACATCACATGCAATCAAATAATAAACGTGACATGATATGGCCATTTTCACATAGCTCCTTTGATCTCCATCTTGGGGCTCCGTGATCATCTTGTCACCGGCTTGACACCATGATCTCCATCATCATGATCTCCATCATCGTGTCTCTATGAAGTTGCTCGCCAACTATTACTTCTACTACTATGGCTAACGCGTTTAGCAATAAAGTAAAGTAATTTACATGGCGTTTCTCGATGACACGCAGGTCATTAAAAGAATAAAGACAACTCCTATGGCTCCTGCCGGTTGTCATACTCATCGACATGCAAGTCGTGAATCCTATTACAATAGCAT
Source organism: Triticum dicoccoides (assembly GCF_002162155.2). Taxonomy (NCBI): domain Eukaryota; kingdom Viridiplantae; phylum Streptophyta; class Magnoliopsida; order Poales; family Poaceae; genus Triticum; species Triticum dicoccoides. The sequence continues at coordinate 57,180,519 of NC_041390.1, read as the reverse complement.
GAACATCTCATACATCTCATATAGATCATTCATCATTCATCACAACTTTGGCCATATCATATCACAAACCACTTGCTGCAAAAACAAGTTAGACGTCCTCTAATTGTTGTTGCAAGTTTTTTACGTGGCTGAATTAGGGTTCTAGCAAGAACGTTTTCTTACCTACGTTAAAGCCACAACGTGATTTGTCAACTTCTATTTACCCTTCATAAGGACCCTGTTCATCGATTCCGCTCCAACTAAAGTAGGAGAGACAGACACCCGCCAGCCACCTTATGCAACTAGTGCATGTTAGTCGGTGGAACCGGTCTCACGTAAGCGTACGTGTAAGGTTGGTCCGGGCCGCTTCATCCCACAATACCGCTGAAGCAAGAAAGGACTAGTAACGGCAAGAAAGTTGACAAATCTACGCCCACAACAAATTGTGTTCTACTCGCGCAAGAAGAACTACGCATAGACCTAGCTCATGATGCCACTGTTGGGGAACGTTGCAAAAAACAAAAATTTTCCTACTCGTTTCACCAAGATCATCTAGGAGTTCATCTAGCAACGAGTCATTGGATGCATCTACGTACCTTGTAGATCGCGAGCGGAAGCGTTCAAAGAACGGGGATGATGTAGTCGAACACGACGTGATTCGAATCACCGGAGATCCTAGCACCGAACGGACGGCACCTCCGCGTTCAACACACGTACGGAACAGCCACGTCTCCTCCTTCTTGATCCAGCAAGGGAGGGAGGAGAGGTTGAGGGAGATGGCACCAGCAGCAGCACGACGGCGTGGTGTTGATGGAGCTGCAGTACTCCGGCAGAGCTTCGCTAAGCACTATGGAGGTTGAGGAGGTGTTGGGGAGGGAGAAGGAGGCAACCAAAGGCCAAGGACTCAAGGTCTGAAGTCCCTCCTCTCCCCACTATATATAGGGGTGCCAAGGGGGGGTGGCCGGCCCTAGGAGATCCAATCTCCTAGGGGGTGCGGCGGCCTAGGGGGGTTTCCCTCCCCCCCAAGGCACCTAGGAGGTGCCTTCCACTAGTAGGACTCCTCCCCCTTGGAAACCCTAGGCGCATGGGCCTTGTGGGGCTGGTGCCCTTGGCCCATTAGGCCAAGGCGCACCCCCTTACAGCCCATGTGGCCCCCCGGGACAGGTGGCCCCACCCGGTGGACCCCCGGGACCCTTCCGGTGGTCCCGGTACAATACCGATAACCCCGAAACTTGTCCCGATGCCCGAAACAGGACTTCCCATATATAAATCTTTACCTCCGGACCATTCCGGAACTCCTCGTGACGTCCGGGATCTCATCCGGGACTCCGAACAACATTCGGGTTACTGCATATACATATCCCTACAACCCTAGCGTAACCGAACCTTAAGTGTGTAGACCCTACGGGTTCGGGAGACAAGCAGACATGACCGAGACGACTCTCCGGTCAATAACCAACAGCGGGATCTGGATACCCATGTTGGCTCCCACATGCTCCACGATGATCTCATCGGATGAACCACGATGTCGAGGATTCAATCAACCCCGTACGCTATTCCCTTTGTCTATCGATATGTTACTTGCCCGAGATTCGATCGTCGGTATCCCAATACCTCGTTCAATCTCGTTACCGGCAAGTCACTTTACTCGTACCGTAATGCACGATCCCGTGACCAGACACTTGGTCACTCTGAGCTCATTATGATGATGCATTACCGAGTGGGCCCAGTGATACCTCTCCGTCATACGGAGTGACAAATCCCAGTCTTGATCCATGTCACCCAACAGACACTTTCGGAGATACCCGTAGTCTACCTTTATAGTCACCCAGTTACGTTGTGACGTTTGGTATACCCAAAGCACTCCTACGGTATCCGGGAGTTACACGATCTCATGGTCTAAGGAAAAGATACTTTGACATTGCAAAACTCTAGCAAACGAACTATACGATCTTGTGCTATGTTTAGGATTGGGTCTCGTCCATCACATCATTCTCCTAATGATGTGATCTCGTTATCAATGACATCCAGTGTCCATAGTCAGGAAACCATGACTATCTGTTGATCAACGAGCTAGTCTACTAGAGGCTTACTAGGGACATGTTGATGTCTATTATTCACACATGTATTACGATTTCCAGATAACACAATTATAGCATGAATAAAGACAATTATCATGAACAAGGAAATATAATAATAATGCTTTTATTATTGCCTCTAGGGCATATTTCCAACAGAACTGGCCTTGGCTGGCCAGCCAACAGCCCCTGAGCGGGTGGCCGCGGCACAACACCTCCCTGGCCCGCATTGTTCCCAGCAGTAGATGATGGCTGAGGTTGCTGACCCACCGAACCCGGCGCCGGCGGCCGCAATCCCACCGGAGTGGGCGCCGCTGGTCTAGGCCCGGGCAGCACGCCGCCCCGGCCGGCCGCTACCCCCACCGAAGCTACGCCCCTGCCAACTTGCAGCGGTACTGCACCCCCGCGGCCAGCCCCCGTTGGCGGCAACGAAGCTCCACTGCCGCTGCCCGAGGCCGCGGGGTTCCGCCCAGCGCCGGTAGCCGTCAACCCAGCGCCACGGCCACCGCCGCTGCCCTGCTGCGGCGCGGTCCCAAGGCGGCCGGCGTCCAGATTCGCCACCGTTCTCTTCCCCGGCGGCAAAGGTCCTCCGCGACCCACCATCGATCGAAGCGGAGGGATACGCTTCGCTCGTTTTGTCCCAGCAGATCGAAAGCTCTGACTCAACCTACCAGGAACCCTAGCGAAAGGTACGTGAGACACAGACGATCGAGCTAGCGGCGCCTCGTCACCCTCGATAGCGCTCGGCTGTGGCCTGCTCTGGGCCTCATACCCAAGCTCCTCCGGCCCACATACCGCAGCCCTCTCCGAGCAACCCTCGTTGCAGAAAAAACCGGTCGGACCCGGAATAGACTGGGCCTCATACCCATCTATCCCCGACCCAACACGAGCCGGCCCACCAACGTCCGATGGCAGCCCCTCTCGGCCTAGCAGTGAATTCAAACGACGCCGACGGTAATCAGCGATCCCGAGATCCTGGATCCTAGGAGTTTCCAACTCCGTCGCCGGCGGCCTCGACCCGGCCACCATCCGGCGAAGAGTCTTCTTCCGTTTTACAACAACCCACGAATCCGGCTTAATGAGATCAAAAACTATAAGATTTGGACGACAAGCCACGAAGAGGGCCTTTCCATGGCTTGATCGCCGCCGACGAGGTTCTCCGGTGAACTATCCGGCGGACCATCTCTATATTCTCGCCCGCGTCGATCCCCAACCTGGCCGGATCATGGATAGGTAGAACATCATCTATCGCAGACGCCACCTCCTCCTCCGAATAGCCGGCATTGAACCAGTCATTAACGTGGTCCGACGGCGTAGGCGACGGCGGCGATGGCGGATCGTCCGCCTCTCCATCCGCGTCGTCCTCCTCCGCCTCCGCTAGCGCCCAAAACCGTCCACCGCACCGGCGATCACCGGCGCGGACAGATTGGGTGCGCGCGGTAGCCCCTCCATTCGCCCCTCCAGTCGGCGAGTACATCCGCGGTTCCAGATCAGAGCCTTGCTGCAATGTTCCACCTTCAAATGGCTTAACCGCTGAAATGGGAAGGTATCTGCAAGTAGTTTGCCTTACTCATTTATAGTCACTGCTGGTCTTGAGTAGCTCGGAGTTCCTCACTATGTAGCGTTCCAGGCCTCGGAAATCCAAAAGTTTTCACGCCTTCAATCTATTGTCTTCATCCTCGCGTTGTTGCTCCCATAAATGCGAGAGATTGATATCTTGTCATTACGAAGCACCTGTAAGGACACTCGAGGCTATAAAAGTAGTGATTGTATATACTCCCTCCATCTTCTTATACAAGGCCACAAACTCAAATTACAGGTGCCTATTTACCAGTTAACTCAGAATGTTTTTTCAGTTTCAAACAATCGATTTGGAAGGAATGCCTACCTGCCGTTGGATCCAAAACAAGTGGTCTGGTGTTTTTCTTCATCCTCCAACCATTACACTGTTGATCTCGTTGGTCAGATGCGATTTCTTCCGGCCACGGTCCTCCAATGCCGGCCTGACTCCTCTCTCCGTCTCCTCGGGCCATCCCTCTAACACCCCCTCCCCGCGCACCAGAACAACCAACATCGGATTGATATGAAGTTGTTTTTATGGCGACTGAGGAATAGCGTTTGTGCACCGATATACCAATACAATATTGTTTTTCTTTCAGGCACCAATAAACTATTCTTGTGCTCACTAACATGAGATAATTATTGCATATCCTTGTATGATAAATGCCATTACTAAATGTTGGTGAACCTGCATTTGTTTACAAATTCGTCAAGAGGGCAAATTGCTTCTGTGATTTCATTAAAAAAGTTGACTCAATTTATAAGGAAAACTAGACCAAAAATCACACAATTGCTTGATTGATTAAGGGACAATCAAGGGAATAGCCCCCACCATGAGCAAAAAAAAGCAAAAAACCAAGTCGCAACTAGCCAATTCAACCTCCACCACGTACCCACCCTCTACTCGAAGAGAAGTGAGCGGGATCTTTGGAAATGCCTCCAAGAAACACGATGCCCGCAAGCACCGTCAGCGCCGACATTGACCCCCTCGATCAATAAAACTTCTGCTCAAAAACTGCCTAGGACTCGCTGCCGAGACCTGGAAAAGGGTCTGACCACACCAACACCCACCATGGAAGCCCAAAAAGCAACAAACCATGGCCTAGTGGAGAGGTGAAACCCTGGAGCGATGACTCCCATGGAAAATGCAGCACCCCTGCTAAGGTGGTGGTGGTGCTGCTGGTGGCTATGCTTCTCCGGTGGGGTGGTGGGGCTTTCGGTGGTGTTGGCCAGGGCGTGGATGCGCATGCTCTGTGGTGGTGGCTAGCGCTTCGGCGTGTGGCATCGGTGGTGCGTGCCCGACTGCTCCGACGCTTGGAGCTTGCCGTGCGACGCGGGTGGGCAGCGGCCGGGCGTGGCCGTTGCTCTGGCCGTGGGCGGCGGCGCGGGAGGTCCGACGTTGGTGGTGGCCTCTCGGTGTCGTGGCGGCTTCATGGTGGCTCGGCGGCTCTGACTGCGGCGACGGCCGGCTTCTCCGGCTTCGGCTCGTCCGCGTTCGGACCGTCTTGTCCTTCGCCCCATCTCCTCGTCGTTCGGGCACTAGTTCCATCGAAGGGCTGGCCCTCTCCCAGCCACGGTCCATCGCTCGTTTCGCGTCCGGTGCGGCAGGACCGAGCTTGTCTCGCGCACAGTGCAGCAGGACCGAGCTCGTCTCGCGCATGGTGCAGCAGGACTGACCTCGTCCCCCTCACGGTGCTGCAGGATCGAGTTCGTCTCGCGCTTGGGGCTGCAGGACGGGCTGATGGATGCCAGTTCTGGCCGGCCTATCGGGTCTCGACGATGGGGGTCGCCCAGGGGTGCGAAAGGTGGGACCTTTCCGCTCGTCTCTTTGGTTGGGGTAGCGGCGGGTCTCGGGTGAGGTGGTGTCATGGTCTTGGATGCCGGGGCGGCGGCCCTGGTGGTGGTAGCGTGGTGCTCTTGGGCAGAGCCCGTTGCTTGGTGCTGCCCGCTCACCATGGCCGTGTGGGCGGCGTGGTAGCCGGGGTGTGGCGTTCGGTGGCGGTGAGTGTTAGCCGAGGTGAAAACCTGTTCTATGTTCGAACGGACCGGCGGTGGCGAAAATCGTTCCCTTCTTGAAGGCATCGTCGCGGCTCTCATTGCCCATCATGCAGCCCCAGGAGAAACTCTGATCCTTGGATCGGGCGGTGGCGGCGTGCCGGTGTCGTACCCTTCCTGAAGGCGCCGCCTTAGAGATCATGGGTCGTCATATGTAGCTTCATCTCTTCGTGGTGGTAGTGCTAGGGGTGGTGTTGCTGCGCTCAGCGCCTTTATATCCTGCCTTGGGTGTGTGCGTGTGTCGTAATGGTGGCATGCGTTTGTACTGGGTGCTTGTTGATCGGTGCTTTATATATAAAGCGGGGTGAAAGCCTTTTTCGATAATGCATCACCACACCATCGTCACCAGTAACCAATCCCCATCGGAACCAAAGCCTTGACCTCACCGAGCCCTGGGGAAGCCACCCCAACTTCCCGGAGATACTAAGGTGCCTCACCAAGAAGTCACAGTCTACAAATTTTAGAAAAGAAGGACAATGATCCAAGGGGAAAGCAGGCGTCACACTAATGATTATGCGCTCTGTGTAATTACTTGGCATTTAGCATTTGAGCGTTGATATTCCTCATCCTTACCGAACCTAAATTGATTCAGCCTGAAACTAGACATGACATGGTTGTTGCGCCGGTCAACTTCAGCCGCAGGCATGTGCAGCAACGTCTCTGGAGCTCCAAGGATCTGTTGCGCCATCGAGTTTAAGAGCGTCTGCTCTGACAACAAGTGATGGCTAGAGAGCATCGAACATGAGAATAGGCATGACACGCACGTACGCAAGTCTTTCAAGCTCTGGAACGGAGTGTTAACACACACACACATTGGTTCAGGGTTGTATAAGCAAGATTTTGGAGATGCGCTAACTCGAGATTCTTGATGCCTCCCAAGCCCGAAACCATGCATCCTCTCTCTCCCTCTCTGTGTGTATGTGATGTAAAACTATATGACATCGGTCATAGCCTTTTATTTGCGGGAAACATCAGCTCCAGCCGTGTACAATGACGGTAGATTTGTGCCGCGACCCGCAATTAGAGCTCTAACATGTGAACACCTGCTTCATGCATTTGTAAGAAAAAAAATCGTGCATCTTTGGTTTGAAATTTACAAAAGTAGAAGCAATTTTACTGCCCTCCGCAGCCAACAGGGAAGGCTTTGCAGCACTGAATTAAGGACCTTGATCGAAGAAAAGGATTGTAGGACAAGCCGAGGCATGCCCATCCTGTCAAGGAAGTTAGAAAGGTAGATACTTTCTTTTACACCATAGGAGACGATGCATGGGCGGTTTGCTTTGCAATCAAAGCAATAGAGAGCCTGCCTAGAACAATTTCCGCACACTTCATAAAGCTCCCAAACCGAAGCAGCCAACCTTGCATCGATTCGGCGACATCACGTAGAGGTTGCACCGCCTCCTTCAGCTGAAGCGACGCCAAGCCTTGTAGTTCAGAGCGCAATAACTCGACTTGCGCTGCAAAACTGGGTTGCTGGGTTGCAAAACTCAAGGACGCCGAGATAGTGGGGGCAGAAGCAACAACCGCTGCCCAGAAATGGCGCTGAACTCCTTTGCAATAGGCATGTTGTGGAGCAGGAGCTTGGGCTTGACAATGCTGAGTGACGAGGCAGTGTGGTGACGATATGGCAGAGGTTGCCAACAGGCTGAGTGGGCGCCAAGCATTGCGACATCCACGCGCACGATGACCATTTCCAAGGCAATGGGAGCACCTGAACGGATCTCTGCAATCCATGGCTCGGTGCCCAGGAGCGAGGCAACGACAACATCTACCGTGGAGCCAAGCGGGGATTGGACGGTGAGCAGATGTTGGGGATAGCGACGACGGGCGACGTGATCCATGCTGCGGTAGAACCTCCTGCCGACCCCCTTCTATGTCTGGCACGTGCCCCACACGCACCCCATCACATAAGCTCTCTCCTACTCAGTGTATGCATATCTAAGCAGCAAACAATAAGTAGTGACTAGTTTAAATTAGGGAATTGCTTAGTTGCTAGTACTACTTTTTTCATTGTTCTTTATGTGAGCCAACAAGCTCTGTTTTGAAATCAGGAAATAAAGTATTCGTGATCCACCTGTACTCTCTGCACGAAGAGATCGGAAGCAATAAACTTACATTCAAACCAAGTACTATAGTAGTTGGTAGAAATGTCG
>NC_041390.1:57166706-57172498 GCF_002162155.2 Triticum dicoccoides | reverse complement strand
CCCCATGTGACGTAAAAAGAAGGGCCTGGTAGGAAGTGTGTTTTATCCCTAATAACAAGTAAGGCCATCTCCAGCCGTTTGGCTTCCCCAGGGCCATTTTTTTCACCGGCGAGAGGTGAGCCGGCGAAAGTTTTGGGCTGGGGGCTTGTTTATTCCCATCTAGTCCCCCACCCCATGTCTTTTCCTTGCTTCCTATTGGTGCATGCCGCATGCTGGTCTAGCTTCATTTATGATCCCGCCGCATGCACATGGGAGAAAAAGAGAGGAGAGAGGAGAGAGAGATCCACTAGCCCCATAGTCAGCCATGCAAAAGAGTACCCCCGGCGTCCCCAGCTGCTCCCCAGGGGGCTGGGTTTGGGATGGATTCGCCGGTGCTACTTTTGGCCAAATCCGACGAAAAACAAGCTCTTGGGGGCCTGACTGGGGCATTTTTCTTTGGCCAGCGTCAAAAAACTGGTCCCAGGGGCCTTGTTGGGGGGACAGCTGGAGATGCTCTAATAATGTAAGTGCAATGAACCAGATCTCAACCAGTTCACGGAAATTTACATTCAAACTTTTGGACACAATGCAAGCACCCAAATACAATGCACACAAACATGTGTCGCACAAAGTACAAACCCTTCCCTCGTTTTTTGCTCTATCGGATCCCATTCCTATTGACATCGAAACCACGTCTTACATTTTTTTTCGACCACCACCACCAATAATAGTAACTATGGGCGATACCTCCTCCTTGTGCTAACCCATGACGTTTATCTTTGTTTTTGTAAATAATAGATCTTCATTTCCATTTTTATTCTTTAATTTCATTATGAATTGTACAACAGAAGACTCACGAAGTAACATGTACAAATCATGGAGTTCAAAACATTTCAGAGAGGATATTATAAACAATATAAAATTCAGTCACTGATAGAAAAAGGGCCTGTTGTCCCGGTTCGTAAGGGCCTTTTGTCCCGGTTCCTGAACCAGGACTAAAGGGTCGGTACTAATGCCCTGTCCCTTTAGTCCCGGTTCAATCCAGAACCGGGACTGATGGGCCTCCACGTGGCTTGTGCGCGGAGCCCAGGCAGGAGACCCTTTGGTCCCGTTGGTGGCACCAACCGGGACCAATAGGCATCCACGCTCAGCATTTCTGTGGCTGGGGTTTTTGTTTTTTTTTGAAGGGAGGGGGGGGGGTTGGGGGTTTTGGGGGGTTAATTTAGGTGTTTCATATATTGTGTTAGCTAGCTATAATTAATAAAGAGAAGTGTCCTCTCTTATGTCCGTGCTTGGTCGACGCTACGTACTATACATACGTATAGAGAGGACTAGACACGCTAGCTAGCTAGTAAGCAAACGAAGGAAACAGAAGATCGTCATGAACATATATGCATATAGAGAGAAGTGATATCGACCACCTCTCCTTCTCTGAGAGATTGGTCGAACAACAAGTTCTCGTATATCTATCCGACACTACCGGCTACATATATACAATAATTATCTCTTGCAAATATAATTATACGGACTCATGGTCCACATAGTATTCTCCGTCTTCAGCGATCACGTGGTCAAGAAAGAATGCTGCCAATTCCTCTTGAATTGCTCGCATGCGAGCTGATGCTAGGAGTTCATCCCACTTCCGAAACATCTAATTTGAAGAAGGGGGTCAATACATATATATATGAATGAATGAAACTCAACACAAATGATGGTAATAAAATAAAATTGTGAATGTTGTTATTTACGTACTTCATATTGTTCGTCAGTGTAGCCCCGCTCACAGGTCGTGTGGCGGATGGACTCGCAAACGTAGTATCCACAGAAATCATTCCCTTGTTCCTGCCACAACCACTTTACAAGAAATAGAGGTCAATCAAACTGATAAGCAAGAATGCCAAATGGTATTAATGAAACTAGCGCTTGAATCAATAGGAGATGCACGGAACATGCTACTATAGTACTTACTTTCGGGTGTCTAAATTGCAGCTTCTTCGGGAGTCCTGGAGCTTTTTTGAAGATTTTTTTCCAAACCCTGCCAGACAAAGAAAACAATTACTTGATATATCAGGAAATGAACAAAGTTGCTGATATGGTGGATAATGATCGATTTAACTTACTTCTCGAGCATTTGAGTCATGTCTGCATAGTCTTGGGGATCTTTTCGTCTTGAGTCTAAGATGGTTACTAGTCCCTGCTCAAGCTTAATCTCTAGGAGAATATAGTGGTAACTGCACACGCATGCATAACTCATCAATTACATTACTATAACCTTGACTAATATATAAGGGAAACCGAATACGCACAAGACAGTAACACTCACTTGAAGTTGTAAGGAAAGAGTATTATATCTTTGTTTTCATTTATTACCAACGATCGTAGCAAGTTGGCCTCGGTATCTGCGGCATGAAATTTAACCTGAGTTGCATCTATGAGATATGTGTTAATGAACCCAATATCACCGACTTGTCTTTTCTTCAATTCGGCTATCTTCAATCTGCATAATATATTGAGGATGATTATAAATACATGCAATGAAAGAGCTGAGCTATATAGAGAGATTTAATGACAGAAGTAGTACTACTTACAGACAGTAGCAGGCGACCGTTGTTTTATCGAGGGCCAATTGATTGAAAAACTGAAAGAACTCCTCGAATGGAACAGGCAACAGTTCAATTCCAACGAGGTCATGCTCCTTTTTAACTTTCACATACAAAATACTCCTCCCCCAGAGTCTCTGTAGATTTTCAAGTACCAATCATGCAATCTTCGCATCATCGTTGATAGAGATCTTTCATCTTTGACGAGAGGCTTCCCGTACTCGTATCTTTGTATCTGCACCTCCATGAAATCATAATGTACATCGTCGGGCAGGTAATCGCCAAGATTGCTATAACCGGGCACCATCCTCGGATCATTAGCGACATTGTCGCTAGGCACCTTGAGCGGGGGGCACGATTGCTTCGCTTGTTCGCCGAGCTGGGCAATTTGTTTCCCAGCTCGTCGTTCTTACAACCTTTGATCACTAACAGTACTTCCCGACCGCTCCGCTTCAGCAAATTCCTTTCCAATAATGCGCTCATAGTTTCCTTTCGGTGGAGACTTGGGTGGTTTTGTTAGGGCAGCCAGAGTGCGCTTCGCTTTCACTGGATCTACCTTCTCCTTCGGAGGTGGATGTTTCTTTGCTTTCACCCCTTCAAAGTAGTTACTCACTTCTTCTCGTGCGATCTCGGCGTTCTCCTCCGGGGTCCTCTCGTATGGTAACTTCTCTGGAGTCTTCAGAGAAGGACCAAATCTATATTTCCTCCCGCCTCTAGCTGTACTGCTAGACGCCGGCAGAGCAGACGGAGCGGTTGTCTTCTTTACTTGCTTACGGGGCGGAGGAGAAGGACTACGACGCACCGGAGCAGCCGGAGCGACGGCAGGTCTCTTCCGCCCTTGCTGACGAGGCGGAGAAGGAGGAGGCTGGCTGCTCGGGCGCGTCGGCGCAGGCGAAGAAGGAGGCGGAGTGCCGCCACGCGCTGGAGAAGGAGCCGGTCGAGTGCCCTGATCTTCACTCGCCGGAGGAGGAGGCGGTGGAGGAGGCGGAGTGCCCTGACTCGCCGGAGAAGGAGGCGGTGGAGGAGGCGGAGTGCCCTGACTTGCCGGAGGAGGAGGAGGAGGCGGAGGCGTCCAGTTCGGAAGGTTGATGAGCTCCTTCCGCCATAGGCATGAGTCTTCAGAGCAGACCCCAGCCTAGTCTCCCCTTCACCGGTAGGGTGGTCAAGCTGGAGGTCCTCAAATCCCTCCGTTATTATATCCACCATCACCCTAGCATATCCTTCTGGAATCGGCCGGCAGCGAAAAGTTGCGCCGGGTTCAGTAGGATAAACAGAGCCAACAGCCGCCTTGACCTTCAAATTCATCCATTGCGTCATAAGGTGACAATTTTGAGACTCCGTGATAGCATCCACCGGATAGCTGGCAGGAGCCGTCAAGGCATGCTCCGGCTGAAGCAGCTCGGTGGAAGCCACGCTGCTTCTCCGCTGAGATGGCGGGGTAGCTTCGGCAGTACGTTTGCTGCGATTTGCTTCTCGTTCCTCTATCGCTTGTACCCTTACTTGCAGCGCCTGCATTTGGGTCTGCTGCAATTTTTTCCTCCTCTCATGGGATTTGTAACCGCCTGCGTCCGGAAACCCAACCTTCCACGGAATGGAGCCTGGCGTGCCTCGTGTCCGTCCAGGGTGCTCAGGATTCCCGAGGGCCATTGTGAGCTCGTCATTCTCTCTGTCTGAAAAGAACGTCCCTTGCTGCGCTGCTTCGATATACTGCTGAAGCTTCCTGACTGGTATGTCCATTTGATCGTTCGTCCAAATGCACTTCCCTGTTACAGGGTCCAAGGTTCCGCCAGCCCCGAAGAACCAAGTCCGGCAACGGTCTGGCCAGTTAATTGTCTCTGGTTCGATCCCTTTATCAACCAGATCATTCTCAGTCTTGGCCCACTTAGGCCGGGCTACGAGGTAGCCACCTGACCCCGTGCGATGGTGATGCTTCTTCTTCGCAGCATTTTGCTTGTTTGTCGCCGACATCTTCTTACTCTTTTCCGATGTCTTGTGGGCCATAAATGCGGGCCAGTGATCTCTGATCTTCTCATATCTGCCCTTGAATTCTGGTGTCTCATTATTTTTGACAAACTTATTCAGCTCTTTCTTCCACCTCCTGAATAGTTTTGCCATCCTCTTAAGAGCAAAAGACTTGATTAATTGCTCTTTAACTAGCTTCTCTGGATTATATTCTGGCGGTAGGGTGAAATTTGACTTCAGCTCAGTCCAAAGATCATTTTTCTGCATATCATTGACATAAGACACCTCAGGGTCTTCTGTAGCCGGCTTAAACCATTGCTGGATGCTGATCAGGATCTTGTCCCTAACCAAAACCCCGCACTGAGCAACAAATGCGCTCTTTGTCCGGAGGGGTTCAATCGGTTGGCCGTCGGGCGCGATTGCTATGATATCAAACTTTTCATCTGAGCTCAACTTTTTCTTCAGGCCTCGTCTCTTTACCAAAGTTGTGCTCGATCCAGAGGGCTAGAAAAAAGAACAAAGCCTTAATTAATATGTGTACATACCAAAACAATGAATGCATCAATTAGCTAGTCAGCAGAAGCTTAACTAATATATATACCTGGTCGGACTCGGTTCGGTCACCGGAGACGTCATCACGGTCTCCTTCTTGCACCGGCATTGGTCACCGGAGCTGTCCTCACGGTCTCCTTCTTGCACCGGCATTAGGTCACCGGAGCCATCATAATCATAGCCAGCTGGTTCCAGACCATCGGTGTCGTTGAGAAACAACGAGCAGACGGCATCACTTCCTCGTGCGATTATGTCCCCCAACAACTCTTCTTGTCCTTCGTCTCGGGCGGTGTCCATAGTTTCTACAAATATTGACAACATGGCAATTATTATTCAAACATGACAGATGGATATATTAGTGGCAAATGTAGAAGTAATATTAATTAGGGGCCTCGAGCTGCTTCTCTAGGGTTTGGGGTGGCCTCGACGCTGCTTCTCTAGGGTTTGGGGTGGCCTCGACAACGCTTCAAGGATAAAAAAAGAAGAGGAAGAAGAAAAAAAAGAGGAGAAGAAAGAATAGAGGAGTAAGAACTCCTCTATTCTTTCTTCTCCTCTTTTTTTTTATCGGGAACGAGGGTCGTCGAGGGTCACCGAGCGGTAGAGGAAACCCTAAATAGCAAGTATCGTGGGTGTGAGATACATGTGGCCGTCGGTGTCGGACACTACATCCACGTCCCACAAGTGATGTGGGCGTCGAAG
>NC_041390.1:57163624-57165095 GCF_002162155.2 Triticum dicoccoides | reverse complement strand
GGATGTCGGCGACGAAGACGGCGTGCGCGGGACGGCACGCGGTGACGGGGACGACGGGCTCGGGGTGGCACACGGCGACGGGGATGGCCGCGGGCTCGGGGCGGCACACGGCAACGGGGACAAGGAGGCGGGGCTCGGGGCAGGGCGGACGGCAGCGAGCTCGGGGCAGGGCGGCCGGCGACGGGCAGGAGGGCGCGACGACGACAACAGCGACAGGGCGCGGCAACGGCGACGGGGTAGGGCGCAGCGACGGCAAGCACGCGGGGATGGGGCAGGGCGCAGCGACGGCAAGCACGCGGGGATGGGGCAGGGCGCGGTGACGGCGACGAGGAGGACGAGCAGCCTGGCGGCGTCGGCGATGGGGAATGGAGCAGTTGGCGAAAATTTCCTAAGTGTGGACTTATATAGCAGAGCCTTTAGTCCCGGTTCGTGGCAGCAACCGGGATTAAGGTGGGCATTAGTCCCGGTTGGTGCCACCAACCGAGACCAAAGGTGATGCATAGCAACGAGAGGAGAGTGTTGTCTACGTACCCAACGCAGACCGACTGCGGAAGCAATGACACGACGTAGAGGAAGTAGTCGTACGTCTTCACGATCCAACCGATCAAGCACCGAAACTACGGCACCTCCGAGTTCGAGCACACGTTCAGCTCGATGACGATCCCCGGACTCCGATCCAGCAAAGTGTCGGGGAAGAGTTTCGTCAGCACGACGGTGTGGTGACGATCTTGATGAACTACAGCAGCAGGGCTTCGCCTAAACTCCGCTACAGTATTATCGAGGAATATGGTGGCAGGGGGCACCGCACACGGCTAAGGAATCGATCACGTGGATCAACTTGTGTCAACTTGTGTGTTTTAGAGGTGCCCCTGCCTCCGTATATAAAGGAGGAGAGGAGGGGAGGCTGGCCGGCCAAAGAGGGAGGCGCAGGAGAGTCCTACTCCCTCTGGGAGTAGGATTCCTCCCCCCAATCCTAGTCCAACTAGGATTCCTTGGAGGGGAAGGAAGAGAGGGGGGCCGGCCACCTTCTCCTAGTCCTAATAGGACTAGGGGAGGGGGAAGAGGCGCAGCCACCTTGGGCTGCCCCTTTCTCCTTTCCACTAAGGCCCATGAAGGCCCATATGGATCCCGGGGGGTTCCGGTAACCTCCCGGTAACCCGGTAAAATCCCGATTTCACCCGGAACACTTCCGATGTCCAAACATAGGCTTCCAATATATCAATCTTTACGTCTCGACCATTTCGAGACTCCTCGTCATGTCCGTGATCACATCCGGGACTCCGAACAACCTTCGGTACATCAAAATGCATAAACTCATAATATAACTGTCATCGTAACCTTAAGCGTGCGGACCCTACGGGTTCGAGAACAATGTAGACATGACCGAGACATGTCTCTGGTCAATAACCAATAGCGGGACCTGGATGCCCATATTGGCTCCTACATATTCTACGAAGATCTTTATCGGTCA
>NC_041390.1:57162560-57163248 GCF_002162155.2 Triticum dicoccoides | reverse complement strand
ATCATCATCTATCATCCCCCCTCTCATGTTCGACGACCCTCGACCCCTTGGCCGCCCTCTCGACACACCCACGACCTAAAATGACCTAAAATGAAAATAACCTAAAATTCACTAAAGTTATCGATGACCCTCTCGACACACCCACGAATAAGAAAATATATCATCTTCTTCATCTCCTCTTCTTTGCATATTCACATAGCCACATACACATACATAGCCACATACATATTCATCTATGAATAAAAAACATCATAGGTACAATTCATATCGACATTTATACATACATGAAAAAAATTATATGAACATCATGAACAAAAAGATCATCGAGCAAAATTATTTTCCATGAACATACATATAGCCACATTCATATAGAACTTTTCCATATATGAACATATATAGATGATTTTCTAAAAATGTAACTTTTGCATATATGAACATATATACACAGAGAAAATACATGCATATATAGCCATATCCATAAACAGAGAGCAGCGGCGGCAATGGGTGGCGTCGTAGGCGACGGGGATGGGAAAGGGGGGAGCTCACTGGGGGCGGGCGGCGACGAGGAGAGGAGGCCAGCGACGGGAAGGAGGACGGTGGGCTCGGGGATGTCGGCGACGAAGACGGCGTGCGCGGGACGGCACGCGGTGACGGGGACGACGGGCTCGGGGTGGCACACGGCGACGGG
>NC_041390.1:57155663-57157055 GCF_002162155.2 Triticum dicoccoides | reverse complement strand
AAGATCTTTATCGGTCAGACCGCATAACGACATACGTTGTTCCCTTTGTCATCGGTATGTTACTTGCCCGAGATTTGATCGTCGGTATCCAATACCTAGTTCAATCTCGTTACCGGCAAGTCTCTTTACTCGTTCCGTAATACATCATCTCACAACTAACATATTAGTTGCAGTGCTTGCAAGGCTTATGTGATGTGCATTACCGAGAGGGCCCAGAGATACCTCTCCGACAATCGGAGTGACAAATCCTAATCTCGAAATACGCCAACCCAACATCTACCTTTGGAGACACCTGTAATGCTCCTTTATAATCACCCATTTACGTTGTGACGTTTGGTAGCACCCAAAGTGTTCCTCCGGCAAAAGGGAGTTGCATAATCTCATAGTCATAGGAACATGTATAAGTCATGAAGAAAGCAACAGCAACATACTAAACGATCAGGTGCTAAGCTAATGGAATGGGTCATGTCAATCAGATCATTCTACTAATGATGTGACCTCGTTAATCAAATAACAACTCATTGTTCATGGTTAGGAAACATAACCATCTTTGATTAACGAGCTAGTCAAGTAGAGGCATACTAGTGACACTCTGTTTGTCTATGTATTCACACATGTATTATGTTTCCGGAAAATACAATTCTAGCATGAATAATAAACATTTATCATGATTATAAGGAAATAAATAATAACTTTATTATTGCCTCTAGGGCATATTTCCTTCAAAGGGGGGCAGTGGTCACGGTTTGTGCCACGAACCGTGACCAATGCCTCCCTTTAGTCCCGGTTGGTGCCACCAACCGGGACCAAAGGCCTTGTGCGGTCGTTGCGTCGAAAGTTTAGTCCCACCTCGCTAGTTGAGAGGGGTGCGCAGTGGTTTATAAGCCCCACTGCCGCACCCCTCTTGAGCTCCTCTCCATTGCAGGCTTACGGGCCTAATTGTCACTGCTATGCCTGTGGGCCTACTGGGCCTCCTGTGGGCCTGAATCCTGGCCCTTTGAGAAGAACTCCTCTATTCTTTCTTCTCCTCTTTTTTTTTCTTCTTCCTCTTCTTTTTTTATCCTCTTCTTCCTCTCATGTTCGACGACCCTCGACCCCTCGGCGACCCTAGACCCCCTCTCAACCCCCTCATGTCGAAGTTATCGGGTAGGGGGTATATCGACAATGACATACCCGATACATACATACATATCACATGCATCCATACATATATGAACAAAATTAATATCTACTAATTAAAAACCTAAATAAAAAAACTAATACATATAGGAAGAAGAAGAAAAAAAGAAGAGAAGAAAGAATAGAGGAGAAGACTTCCTCTTCTTCCTCTCCTCTTCTGTTCCCTCTTCTTCCCCTTCTTCCTCGCCTCTCTCATGAATGTCCGACGTTCTC
>NC_041390.1:57132679-57154300 GCF_002162155.2 Triticum dicoccoides | reverse complement strand
GTGGCACAAACCGTGACCAATGCCCCCCTTTAGTCCCGGTTGGTGCCACCAACCGGGACCAAAGGCCTATTTTCAGCAGCCCAAAGGGCGGGAAGCGGCGACCTTTGGTCCCAGTTGGTAGAACCAACCGGGACTAAAGGGGGGCATTGGTCACGGTTCGTGTCACGAACCGTGACCAATGCCCCCTTTTAGTCCCGGTTGGTGCCACCAACCGGGACCAAAGGCCTTGTGCGGCTGCTGCGTCGAAAGTTTAGTCCCACCTCGCTAGTTGAGAAGGGTGCGCAGTGGTTTATAAGCCCCACTGCCGCACCCCTCTCGAGCTCCTCTCCATTGCAGGCATACGGGCCTAATTGTCACTGCTATGCCGGTGGGCCTACTGGGCCTCCTGCGGGCCTGAATCCTGGCCCTTGGATGGGTTTCTAGTCGTATTCAGGCCGTGGGGGCCGAGTAGGTGGCATTTTTTGTTTTTTTGTTGCTTTATTTATTTTCTTTTGTTTTTTGCTTTATTTTTTAATTCTTTATGCTTTTAGTTTTAGAAAAATTATAAACTTTTTGTTAATGCCATTAGTTTTCAAATTTGAAAACACTTTTTTTTGTTTTTTTGTTTTCTTTGTTGCTTTATTTATTTTATTTTGTTTCTACTTACAACAAAATACTTATTGTTGCTATTTTTTTCCAGTTTTTTTGTTTTCTTTTCTGCATTATTTATTTTCTTTTGTTTTTTGCTCTTTTTTCTTTTAGTTTTAGAAAAATTATAAACTTTCTGTCAGTGCCATTAGTTTTCAAATTTGAAAACACTTTTTTAGTTTTTTGTTTTCTTTGTTGCTTTATTTATTTTATTTTGTGATTAACTTTACTATAAAAATAGTTTTTCCTGTTTTTTTGATTTGTTTTTTGCATTATTTATTTTCTTTTGTTTTTTGCTTTAATTTTTAATTCTATTTGCTTTTAGGTTAGCAAAATTATAAACTTTCTGTTAGTGCCATTAGTTTTAGAAAAATTATAAACTTTCTGTTAGTGCCATTAGTTTTCAAATTTGAATAGTTAAAATCTGAATTCTTTGAAAATTGTTTGAATCACAAGTTTGTGATTAACTTACTAAAAAAATGAGAATAGATGCGCTTATAGAGAAAATTCAACCTAAATTCCTAGTAAATTTCTATGAATTTTAGAGAAATTCACTATGAATTTAGGTTAAACTTTTCTCTATTAGGGCATCTATTTTCACTTTGAGAGGAGCTCAACAAGGCAGAGAGGGAAGGGCTTATAAACCGGTGTGAGCCCCCTTCGGTTGGCGAGGTGGGACTAAACTCTGCCCGCAACGAGGACCAACCCTTTAGTCCCGGTTTGTGGCACAAAGCGGGACTAATGGTCATGGGCCAGGGGCGAGGAGCAAAATTATAAACTTTCTGTTAGTGCCATTAGTTTTAGAAAGTTGAAAGTTGAAAGTTGGCATGGGCCAAGGACTAATGGTCATGGTATTACGAGGGCCGAACCATAAGACATGAAAGCATTTCAAATGAACTCTGAAAAAGTTGAAAGTTGGCATGGTATCATAATTTCACCCGCATAGAATGTGCATGTACAAAACGGACAATGGTAGCATGTTCGTGTGTTACAAAGTTGGCATGGTATCATCATAATAGTTGCGGGAGAAAGTCTTCACTTTTTCTTCGCTTGTGTCATTTGCTTATTGCGCCGTAACCATGGATAATCTTCATTGTTTATCAGGATGCTTGGGTCAGCCTTGACATTGAAGGGAGGAATTTCATGAAACTTTTCATAATCTTCAGACATGTCTGTCTTGCCGTCCACTCCCAGGATGTAACTTTTTCCTGAAAGAACTATGTGGTGCTTTGGCTCATCGTATGATGTATTCGCTTCCTTATCTTTTTTCTTTTTCTCGGTTTGGTAGACATGTCCTTCACATAGATAACCTGTGCCACATCATTGGCTAGTACGAATGGTTCGTTAGTGTACACAAGATTTTTCAGATCCACTGTTGTCATTCCGTACTGTGGGTCTACCTGTACCCTGCCCCCTAACAGATTGACCCATTTGCACTTAAACAAAGGGACCTTAAAATCAGGTTCGTAGTCAAGTTCCCATATGTCCACTATGTAACCATAATATGTGTCCTTTACGCTCTCGGTTGCTGCATCAAAGCGGACACCGCTGTTTTGGTTGGTGCTCTTTTGATCTTGGGCGATCGTGTAAAATGTATTCCCATTTATCTCGTATCCTTTGTAAGTCAACACAGTCAAAGATGGTCCCCTGGAAAACAAGTACAACTCATCACAAACAGTGTTGTCACCTCTGAGACGTGTTTCCAACCAACTGCTGAAAGTCCTGATGTGTTCACATGTAATCCAGTTGTCGCACTGCTCCGAGTGTTTGGAGCGCAGACTGTTCTTGTGCTCATCGACATACGGGGTCACCAAGGTAGAGTTCTGTAGAACTGTGTAGTGTGCTTGAGACCAAGAATATCCGTCCCTGCATATTATTGAGTCTCTTCCAAGAGTGCCTTTTCTAGTCAGTCTCCCCTCATACCGCGATTTAGGGAGACCTATCTTCTTAAGGCCAGGAATGAAGTCAACACAAAACCCGATAACATCCTCTGTTTGATGGCCCATGGAGATGCTTCCTTCTGGCCTAGCGCGGTTACAGACATATTTCTTTAGGACTCCCATGAACCTCTCAAAGGGGAACATATTGTGTAGAAATACGGGCCCCAGGATGACAATCTTGTCGACTAGATGAACTAGGACGTGTGTCATGATATTGAAGAAGGATGGTGGGAACACCAGCTCGAAACTGACAAAACATTGCACCACATCACTCCTTAGCCTTGGTGCGATTTCTGGATCGATCACCTTCTGAGAGATTGCATTGAGGAATGCACATAGCTTCACAATGGCTAATCGGACGTTTTTCGGTAGAAGCCCCCTCAATGCAACCAGAAGCAGTTGCGTCATAATCACGTGGCAGTCATGAGACTTTAGGTTCTGAAACTTTTTCTCTGGCATATTTATTATTCCCTTTATATTCGACGAGAAGCCAGTCGTGACCTTCATACTGAGCAGGCATTCAAAGAAGATTTCTTTCTCTTCTTTCGTAAGAGCGTAGCTGGCAGGACCTTTATACTGCTTCGGAGGCATGCCGTCTTTTTCGTGCAAACATTGCAGGTCCTCTCGTGCCTCAGGTGTATCTTTTGTCTTCCCATACACGCCCAAGAAGCCTAGCAGGTTCACGCAAAGGTTCTTCGTCACGTGCATCACGTCGATTGAAGAGCGGACCTCTAGGTCTTTCTAGTAGGATAGGTCCCAAAATATAGATTTCTTCTTCCACATGGGTGCGTGTCCCTCAGCGTCATTCGGAACAGCTAGTCCACCAGGACCCTTTCCAAAGATTACGTAGTGTAAATCATTGACCATAGCAAGTACGTGATCACCGGTACGCATGCCGGGCTTCTTCCGGTAATCTGCCTCGCCTTTGAAATGCTTGTCTTTCTTTCGACATTGATGGTTGGTCGGAAGAAATCGATGATGGCCCAGGTACACATTCTTCCTGCATTTGTCCAGGTATATACTTTCAGTGTCATCTAAACAGTGCGTGCATGCGTGTGGTATCCTTTGTTTGTCTGTCCTGAAAGCTTACTGAGAGCGGGCCAATCGTTGATGGTCACGAACAGCAACGCCTTAAGGTTAAATTCCTCCTGTCTGTGCTCATCCCACGTACGTACACCGTTTCCATTCCACAGCTGTAAAAGTTCTTCAACTAATGGCCTTAGTTACACATCAATTTCGTTGCCGGGTTGCTTAGGGCCTTGGATGAGAGCTGGCATCATAATGAACTTCCGCTTCATGCACATCCAAGGAGGAAGGTTATACATACATAGAGTCACGGGACAGGTGCTGTGATTGCTGCTCTGCTCCCCGAAAGGATTAATGCCATACGCGCTTAAAGCAAACCATACATTCCTTGGGTCCTTTGCAAACTCATCCCAGTACTTTCTCTTGATTTTTCTCCACTGCGACCCGTCAGTGGGTGCTCTCAACTTCCCATCTTTCTTTCGGTTCTCACTGTGCCATCGCATCAACTTGGCATGCTCTTCATTTCTGAACAGACGTTTCAACCGTGGTATTATAGGAGCATACCACATCACCTTCGCAGGAACCCTCTTCCTGGGGGGCTCGCCGTCAACATCACCAGGGTCATCTCGTCTGATCTTATACCGCAATACACCGCATACCGGGCATGCGTTCAGATCCTTGTATGCACCGCGGTAGAGGATGCAGTCATTAGGGCATGCATGTATCTTCTCCACCTCCAATCCTAGAGGGCATATGACCTTCTTTGCTGCGTATGTACTGTCGGGCAATTCGTTATCCTTTGGAAGCTTCTTCTTCAATATTTTCAGCAGCTTCTCAAATCCTTTGTCAGCCACAGCATTCTCTGCCTTCCACTGCAGCAATTCCAGTATGGTACCGAGCTTTGTGTTGCCATCTTCGCAATTGGGGTATAACCCTTTTTTGTGATCCTCTAACATGCGATCGAACTTCAGCTTCTCTTTTTGACTTTCGCATTGTGTCCTTGCATCGACAATGACCCGGCGGAGATCATCATCATCGGGCACATCGTTTGGTTCCTCTTGATCTTCAGCAGCTTCACCCATTGCAGCATCATTGGGCACATCGTCTGGTTCCTCTTGATCTTCACCAGCCCCCCCCCCCCGTTGCAGCATCACCATATTCAGGGGGCACATAGTTGTCATCGTACTCTTCTTCTTCGTCGTCTTCCATCATAACCCCTATTTCTCCGTGCCTCGTCCAAACATTATAGTGTGGCATGAAACCCTTGTAAAGCAGGTGGGAGTGAAGGATTTTTTGGTTAGAGTAAGACCTCGTATTCCCACATTCAGTGCATGGACAACACATAAAACCATTCTGCTTGTTTGCCTCAGCCGCATCGAGAAACTCATGCACGCCCTTAATGTACTCGCAGGTGTGTCTGTCACCGTACATCCATTGCCGGTTCATCTGCGTGCATTATATATAATTAAGTGTCCAAATTAATAGAAGTTCATCATCACATTAAAACCAAAGTGCATACATAGTTGTCATCTAACAACATATAGCTCTCCAGAGCATCTAATTAATTAAACCATACATTGAAACTATGTAAAACATTTCAATGCGAAAACAAATGCGATCATAATCGCAACCAAGGTAACAATTGATCCAACGGCATAATGATACCAAGCCTCGGTATGAATGGCATATTTTCTAATCTTTCTAATCTTCAAGCGCATTGCATCCATCTTGATCTTGTGATCATCGACGACATCCGCAATATGCAACTCCAATATCATCTTCTCCTCCTCAATTTTTTTTATTTTTTCCTTCAACAAATTGTTTTCTTCTTCAACTAAATTTAACCTCTCGACAATAGGGTCGGTTGGCATTTCCGATTCACATACATCCTACATAAATAAAATCTATGTCACGTTGGTCGGCATAATTTTCATAAACAATAAATGAACCAATAATTATAAAGATAATATATATACCACATCCGAGTCATAGACAGGACGAGGGCCGACGGGGGCGGATACCAAAACCATCGCACTATATAAGATGCAATAATAAAAGTAAGAAAATAATACAAGCACTACAAGAATTATGTTGATCCATGACAGTCTCGATCCGTCATGGACCAGTGTCAATCCGTCATGTATATCGCGTCATAATTGGACCATGTGCATTCCATGACGGTTCTTGGCCGTCATTGATGGCACTTAACTGATGTTGTCATAACGGTGTTAACTTGACTGCCACATCATCATCTGACATGTATCTAACGTGGTGGCCCATGAAATAAGAAGCCCAATTAGACTTTTGGCCCACTAAATTGTAGCTCGGCCCAAGATGGACAACCCATGTAGTAATCAGCCCATTTGAAATTTCAGCCCATTAAATTTCAAGTTGGTCGAAGGCCCGCTAATTTCATTATGCTTCATGTTGTTATCGGCCCAATTAGGATTTTATAACCTACTAAATTTAATAGAGACTAATTGCCTAGTAATTTTTGTTCTTAACATTTTAGCTCTGAAGGTTTTTTTATAATGAAATAAATAGAATACACATATTCCACTAAAAAAAGCATACATGTATACACGAACACAAATTACAGCAACAAAAACAAAAGAAAAGTCCCTCCACGGTGGAGAGTTCGTTTTCCGCTAATTACAGTAACTCGCGTCCATTGGATGCGTTGCTGTGTACCCATTGCCTTGCAGTCCTCGAGCATGCCTGTCGTGCAGGCACATCCAAGTCTCCGAGCTCGCCCCTGTTCCCTCCGCTCGACAGGCCCAGGAATGGATCCGCTCGCGCCCTACAGCACCTCACACACAGGTCAGAAAAACGGCAACGGCGCCAGGTCGGCCTTCAGGGACGTCGCCGCCATAGGGCCGAGGCCATCATCACGGCGCCATACGCGACCAGTATCCTGCAGTGGATCAACGGGAAGCGATCCCGCTGGCACCGTAGCCCCATCCGCTGACGCTCGGGAGGTGTTGGCCGTCGCAGGTTTGTGGTCCGTTAGCAGCGCCGACCATGGCACAGCTCCCCGGTGATGGGTCGGCGCAGCCCTCCGGGCGTCCCAGCGCGCACCATCGGACGGTGTGGGGGCGTCCTGGATGTCGCGGCGGTAGTGCTTGGCCTGGTCGGGATATAGAGGAATAAACCGGCCAGGAGAAAGAGCCGGAAGGAAGGAAGACAGAGACATCGAGGGAGATGGGAGGAAGGAGATGCCGGCGGCTGCGGGTGGGGGAGATAGAAGAGGAGGAGAGGAGGATAGGGATTGTTTGCCAGCCGTTGGATTTCGGAGGAACGAACGGTCCAGAAGCGCGATCCGTGGGTTGGTAGATTCAGCCAATCAGAGGTCAAGGTTTGCCTCATGCGGGATCGACCCCTCTTCTGAACCTTTTCTTTATTGACTTTAGCCCACCATCGATTACCGAATTAGCTACCCAGAATTTGATTTTTTTCCTTCTATTTTCCATAGCCGATAAATCACTCCATTGAAGTACAAAGTTGCAAAATTTTATCATATATTACCTTAATGCATTTTTTCTTTGTGATATATACGTTGTTTAGTAGGACAATCAACAATTATGAAATGATTTAATATTTTATTATTAAAAGGAATTCATGTGTGCACGCCTACCCCTTCATCCTTCCCCAAAGCGAACAAGAGACTAGGGTTCCTGCCTCCCACCGACGGCGCTGCTGATCTGCCTCGTTTCCTGCAGCCTTAGAGCCATGGGGACATAGTGGATCATGACCCTTGCCGGTAGAAGGGTTCTGTTTGTAGATGTTTTTTGAGTTTTGTTAGGGTTTGTGTCCTACTCAGGAAGACGAGACGGTGCCAACTTCTTGAAGATTGAATAAAGTTCTCCCCGCTTAGCCCCGTCCTGGTGATGCTTCTAGCTTCGTCGGAGGGCGTGTGAAGGTGTGTGTTTCTTGCGGATCTCTTAGGATTCAATCGATGGTTGTCTTTGGTGGTTCAGTTCAGTTCTGATCTCCGTTCGTTTACGTTCGCGTGTTTTTAGGTTGGATCATTTCAATCTACGTGTCTTTTTACCCATGACGATTATTGTTCTGGTGCGCTATTCATATGGGACCTTAACACGACAACTTCACAAATTGTCTGCGAAAAAAAGTTTTGTCCTCCTCCGACGAGTGACGTGCGATGACGGCGGCGCGCTTTCGACTCGCTTCAGTGTTTGTAGTCGCCACTGGCTGGTCTAGAGATCTGAATGTAATAATCTTTTTGGTGCTTGTTGTACTGCCATGATGGAAGATGAATAGATTAGTTGTTTTTCCTGCAAAAAAAGAATTTATGTGCATGGCATCTCAAAAAAGTTTTAAAACGAAAAAAGGTGCATATGTTTAATTTTTAGCTTAGATTGAAAAGGTAGATGGAAACTCAAATATTCATTAGGGATAACTCGGTCAAATGATGAAGCCATTGTAACTTTGCCTTCAAACATCACATGTCTCTTTCAAAAGTATGATCCTTCATTGAAAATTGTTTGTTTTAAAGAATGCGCATCTTGTGAAAACTTATCCAACTTTTATCACAGGCTATTGATGTCATATCAGTACACTATGTCAAGTTTCACATATTTTCTGACTTGGTATGCCTTCAAATCTGAGACATTCAATTTCAAAATTAGGATTCTTCCTTATAGATGGTTTGGTTTCTAAACAATTCATGTCAATTTTTTTGTAGTCAAGCCTAGAGGTGCACTTAATGGCTTCATTGTAGTAAACAAAGCCCGAAAACACCATATTTCGACATGGAACATGTGATGGAGCATTTTGAGTGTATGTTTTTTTTCAAGGTCAAACGATGAAGCAGCTGACACTTTCCTTCAAACCCAACTTGTTCCCTCTGAAAATAATGGTTCTTTGTCAAAGATGTTTCAATTTTCCAAGCAGTGTATGTCACAACTTTTGCGAAATCTTCTCATTTGTTTTACCACATCATACAAAGACACAATGTCAAGTTTCATGTTTTTCTTTGTTCTTTTTTGTTACTTCTTCACATTTAATTTAATTTTAATTACAATTTTTTCTCACTTGAAAGAAAGTAAAATAATCAATGAGACGTAAAGAAAGTGTTTGTGCACTTGATTTTCTTCAATGTTTGTGGAAAATGATTCACGTGTATTTATAACTTGTCAACATATTTTGGAAAATTGTTCGCTTGAATTCAAAAATTTGGCAACGTGTATTCCAAAAATGTTCAATGTATTTTTTTATATAAAATTTCAACGTGTATTCCCGGATTTATTGTGTAGAACAATTTAAGAGATACGCATGCTTGTGGTCCATAATGAACATACTTAAAAAATTTTGACATATTGTTTTTTAATCAACATAAATTTTGGAAAAAGTAAATGTTTACCTCTAAAATGTTCAAAATAATGAAAATAAAACAAAGATTTAAAATACACTATAAAACACCAACTTCGTAAAATAAAACAAAAAGGAAACCGCATAACACAAATTGCTTGAATAAAAAAAAGTATGCTACGCAACTAGGCTGGCCCGATTGCTACTGAAGGCGAGCGATACATCAATTTGATCAATATAGAGTGTTATATTTAAAAGGGGAGCACCAGGGTTCCATCCCTGGTCGCCCCGATCATGGGTAGCGCGACTAGCCACAGGAAACGCGTGTCCTAATTGAAAGAATATGTGCCAGTTTTCTACTTTTGTTTTTTTTTCATTTTTCTTCTC
The DNA here is from genome assembly GCF_002162155.2 of Triticum dicoccoides. NCBI lineage: Eukaryota > Viridiplantae > Streptophyta > Magnoliopsida > Poales > Poaceae > Triticum > Triticum dicoccoides. The sequence goes on along the minus strand of NC_041390.1, from coordinate 57,144,992 downwards.
CTTAGTTTTATTTTTTCGTCTTCTTTTCTTTCTTTTCTTTTTATCTCTGGGATTTTTCGTTTTTTTCTTCAGGTTTATGATTTTCCTTTTTTGCCTTTTTCTTCTTTTTCGGTTTTTCCTTTTTTTGGTTTTTCTTTTGTTTCTTTTTGTTTTCATTCTACGTTCTAATATCCATGGTCAACATTTTTCAAATAATTGTTCAAAAAATTTCAAATACATGGTCAATATTTTTGAAAAATACTTGTTCAACATTTTTTCAAATACTTTGTTCTACATATTTTCAGATACATGTTCTACATTTATCAAATGCTTGTTCAACACTTTCCAAATGCTTGTTCAACATTTTTATCCACATGATCAATATTTTTTCGAATATTTTTTAACATCTTTTCAAATACTTGTTCAACATTTTTCAAATACTTGTTCAACATTTTTCAAATACTTGTTCAACATTTTTCTTCTTCATTTTTTGTTTTTATTTTCTTTTTTCTTACGTTTGTTTTGTTTTCAATCTATATTTTCGTATATGTCGAAAACTTTCTTTTAATAAGTGATCAATATTTTTTGTATATACGTTCAACATTGTGTGAGTACTCACTCAACAGTTTTTTAAATACTTGTTCAACATTATAATACTTATTCAACATTTTTTTAAATACATGTTATACGTTGTTTAAATACTTGTTCAACATTTCTTCATTTTTATTCAACTACTTGTTAAACATTTTAATACTTATTTAACATTTTCATATACTTGTTCAACATTTTCAAATACCTTTTCAATTTGTTTAATACTTATTCAACATTTGTCAAATACTTGTTCAACATTTCTAATACTTATTCTACATTTTGAAAATACTTGTTCAACAATTTTGAATACTTATTCAACATTTTAAATATTTATTTAACATTTTCTAATATTTGCTCAATATTTTTAAATATTGGTTCATCATGTTTGAATACTTATTCAATATTCTTTCACCACTCGCTTAACGTTTTTAATACTTATTTCAACATTTTTCTGTGATTCTTAACCGATATAATTTTGTAAAAAGCATGGGAAAACCGAGTAAAAAGAAAAAACACAGAAACAACATCTAGCAGCGCTGGGAAGCAACTAGTCAATCCTAGGATCAAACTCCCGCTGTTTTTTTCTTCGAAAAGTTCGCTATAGTGGGCTTGCCCGATTCGTAGCGCTCGACACGAGAATCCCCCCTCGTCTCGCGTAATGCGAGGAATAGGGGCGCCCCTATTTTTCTCTTAATAAAGTTGGTATGATTATAGGTGGCTATTATCTTTTTAATTATATATATTTATGTATTTAGGGTTTCTTTATATAACACAGATTACATCGGACCCACATGTGGGCCTAACAAGGGCACACATGATACATCTGTGACTGTCTAGATGTTTTTTTATGGGGGACTGTCTAGATGTTGTATAAGGAAAAAAACTAGGCCGATCTGATTGATCCATGACGGTTTCAGTGACAATCCCTCTTCGTCCGTCATAATGGGGCTACCGATTTGGGGGCCGCCTTCATGTTGCTGATATGTGACGATTTCTGTGGCGGTTCTTTCGAACGTCACTAGAAACCCGTCATGGATTAACAGGTTTTTTGTAGTGAAGTATCTATGTAAACATACAAGTAAGAATATTTTTCCTTTCAGAAAGAAGATAAGAACAAGAGGCTCACCACGGTGGTGTCGGCGATGAGCTCGGCGCGGGTGATCGACGACGGTGAAGACGGGGATGGGGCGTGACGGACCGCTAAACCTAGACAAATATTATGGAAAATGGAGCTTGGAGGTCGAGCTTGGAGAGGAGAAAGCTTAAGTAGCGTGGCTCGGGCATTCCATCGAACACCTTGTGTGCATAGGAGGTGAGCTAGAGCACCACCAAGCCCTCTCCCCCTCGGCCAGAGAAAAACAGAACACTGGGGTGCTCTGCTCGCAAGCGAGGGGTATATATAGGCACCTCATTGGTCCCGGTTGGTGACATGAGCCGGGACTAAAGGGGAGCCTTTGGTCCCGGTTCAAGCCACCAACCGGGACCAATGGTGGTGGGCCAGGATCGAGGCCCATTGGTCCCGGTTCATCCCACCAACCAGGACCAAAAGGTCCAGATGAACCGGGACCAATGGCCCACGTGGCCCGGCCGGCCCCCTGGGCTCACGAACCGGGACCAATGCCCACATTGGTCCCGGTTCTGGACTGAACCGGGACTAATGGGCTGACCCGGCTTGGACCAAAGCCCTGTTTTCTACTAGTGAGTGTAGACAAAAGCAAGCCTAAAAGTATAGTACAAAAACATACAAATTGTAATTTACTTCTAATGAGTTTATGAATAACTATTATTCAACAATGTGTTGCATTTGAGTATAAAGAATCCATAATTGCCCATATTAAATTAATATACATCAACCTTTCCCAAGCAAACTGATAAAAATTTGCTAAGATCATCACACGTGAAGCAAAGTGGAGATTTTTTTTCGTTCTATTATACATATGACCACACCAGCACTGCCAAAGTGAAGAAAAAATTATTCAATGTCTAGTTAGGCATAGATGGATCACTTAACTATCATATGTATGCAAACTCATAGATAGATCTGAAAAGGCTCCAAGATGAACATACATAGTATATTTTTCTTGTTAATTAATCATAAGGGAGAAGGAAAGAATGACAGAGTGGTGTAGAGAATAAACATTTAGGTAGAGAAAACGCTACCGCCCAGCTGTCAATTAATGTAGCTCTTACATTCATCAATACAACACAACACCACACCACATATAAAAAGAAAGAAAGAAAAGCGACACGATACAATGATGACGAGGAACAACCACACACCCCAGAAAACAATAAGCCAATATCGTTTGTTAGAGCAGCACTGCTTGTGGTCTGCTGGGTTATCGTTCGCGATCAAGCAACCGGAACTAAGAATGAAGCCAACTGGAGAAGGGGACAAGCCAGCATGGGAGGCCGTGCCATCACCATCACCTAGACATCAACAAAGATAACGCCATCCAACTCCATCGCCGAAAGGAACCACCTACTCCTCGCCCTGGATTGGAAGGGCATCGTACCGTGGGACGATGACTATGCTCACCACCCTAGAGCCTAGATGGAAACTGACGCCGAGGTCACATAGTGAGGACTCCAAGCACCAACCTAAACTTGCACACCCAGAGAGGACTACTGCTGAGTCTACGAAGCCATCAACATGAAGAGAAGAAGCTGTCATCCACCCCACACCCCCGACCCCCAATAGGGAGGGACCTTGTTCATGTTCAGGTAGGGACGTTTTGTGAATCCCTGAGCTGATCAAACTTAGAGGTTGTGGATATGAATCAGATTGGCCGATGCTTTCCATGCATGCTATGAACAATCAGATTTCCTATTGGAAAAAACAATCCCAACTTTTTAGTCAAGGTTTGACAAAAATATTTGAGATTTGAATGTGAATGTGCATGAATTGGAGATTGGATTTTCTACTCCAGTCATACCGTCGGGCTGAATGTGAAGGTGCATGAAGAGACTGAAGGGCTCCTCTAACCTTAAACCCTAACCGTAAACCGTAAACCGTAAACCCTAAAACTTTTGATCTAGTTTGATGTGAATAAATTCAGAATTTTTTTAATTTGTTTTCTACTTTTTATGAATTTAATGTTCATCCGGGTGCACCTACACCTGGGAGCAGCCACACCTTTGTACGTTAATTGATTCACCTCTACAGTGAGCATAAACATGATGTCAACATTTTCTTAGTCAATTCCCGCAAAAAAATGTTTCTTATATATTCAGAATTCGTGCTACATGACAAGTAATTAAGGGTTGCACATGTGTAGAGGAGGTGAATATATATACACATGGAAAGGAAGCGGATCGAGAACTAAAGAGGAGAAGACGCCATGAAATTGAAGTGGGGGAATGGGAAGAATAAAATGCGAGTACATTTGGTTAGATTAGATTAGATTAACGGGGAAACAAAGACAATTATACAGGGAGGGGAGTAGAGGAGGCCAACTTGCCGGTCCTGCTTCTAGATTGCAATTCCTGGCATCGGGTTGCTTTACTGTTGAGAGAGAAAAAATCAAAGAGGAATATTGTGATGACATGGCAATCATCATGGGATAATGGAGAGGTATTTTTACATGTGGGGCATACTTGATGAGGTGGATAGGTTGTATGTCAAGAGAAATATGATAGTGGGGATGAACTATTTAGGTATTATAGATTATGATATAGTATAACTCAGTACATGCAAAAATTGATGCTTTATAAGATCACTAAAGAAATCTATGGAATTCAACTGCAAAAGTAGGCAACTATATATTGAATTGACATCACATGCCAGCAAGATAGACGTATCCAGCGGAGAGGCACGAAGCTACTGCAGCAAGGAGCATGTACTCAGGGGAGCACATGCTTGCAACAATATGGGTAAGGTTTGCATGCATTCATCGATGATGTACTGAAGGAAATATGCCCTAGAGGCAATAATAAAGTTATTATTTATTTCCTTATATCATGATAAATGTTTATTATTCATGCTAGAATTGTATTAACCGGAAACATAATACATGTGTGAATACATAGACAAACAGTATGTCACTAGTATGCCACTACTTGACTAGCTCGTTGAATCAAAGATGGTTAAGTTTCCTAGCCATAGACATGTGTTGTCATTTGATTAACGGGATCACATCATTAGAGAATGATGTGATTGACTTGACCCATTCCATTAGCTCAGCACCCGATCGTTTAGTATGTTGCTCTTGCTTTCTTCATGACTTATACATCTTCCTATGACTATGAGATTATGCAACTCCCGTTTGCCGGAGGAACACTTTGTGTGCTACCAAACGTCACAACGTAACTGGGTGATAATAAAGGAGCTCTACAGGTGTCTCCAAAGGTACATGTTGGGTTGGCGTATTTCGAGATTAGGATTTGTCATTCCGATTGTCGGAGAGGTATCTCTGGGCCCTCTCGGTAATGCACATCACATAAGCCTTGCAAGCATTGCAACTAATGAGTTAGTTGTGAGATGATGTATTACGAAACGAGCAAAGAGACTTGCCGGTAACGAGATTGAACTAGCTATTGAGATACCGACGATCGAATCTCGGGCAAGTAACATACCGATGACAAAGGGAACAAAGTATGTTGTTATGCAGTCTGACCAATAAAGATCTTCGTAGAATATGTGGGAGCCAATATGAGCATCCAGGTTCCGCTATTGGTTATTGACCGGAGACATGTCTTGGTCATGTCTACATTGTTCTCGAACCCGTAGGGTCCGCATGCTTAACGTTACGATGACAATTTCATTATGAGTTTATATATTTTGATGTACCGAAGTTTGTTCGGAGTCCCGGATGTGATCACGGACATGACGAGGAGTCTCGAAATGGTCAAGACATAAAGATTGATATATTGGATGGCAATATTCAGACACCGGAAGTGTTCCGGGTGATTTCAGAGAAAACCGGAGTGCCGGAGGGTTACCGGAACCCCCCCGGGAGAAGTAATAGGCCTTATGGGCCCTAGTGGAGAGAGAGAGAGGGGCGGCCAGGGAGGGCCGCGTGCCCCCTCCCCCTCTGGTCCGAATTGGACTAGGAGAGGGGGGGGTGGCGCCCCCCTTTCCTTCTCCCTCCCCCCTTCCTTTCCCCCTCCTAGTAGGAGTAGGAAAGAGGGGAGTCCTACTCCTACTAGGAGGAGGACTCCTCCTTGGCGCGCCCAAGGGCCGGCCGGCCTCCCCCCTTGCTCCTTTATATACGGGGGCAGGGGGCACCTCTAGACACACAAGTTGATCCTCGTGATCGTTTTCTTAGCCGTGTGCGGTGCCCCCTCCACCATACTCCTCGATAATATTGTAGCGGTACTTAGGCGAAGCCCTGCGACGGTAGAACATCAAGATCGTCACCACGCCGTCATGCTGATGCAACTCTTCCCCGACACTTTGCTGGATCGGAGTCCGGGGATCGTCATCGAGCAAAACGTGTGCTAAAACTCGGAGGTGCCGTAGTTTCGGTGCTTGATCGGTCGGGCCGTGAAGACGTACGACTACATCAACCGCATTGTCATAACGCTTCCGCTGTCGGTCTACGAGGGTACGTAGACAACACTCTCCCCTCTCGTTGCTATGCATCACCATGATCTTGCGTGTGCGTAGGAAAATTTTGAAATTACTATGTTCCCTAACAGTGGCATCCGAGCCAAGTTTTTATGCGTTGATGTTATGCATGAGTACAACACAAGTGAGTTATGGGCGATATAAGTCATACTGCTTACCAGCATGTCATACTTTGGTTCGGCGGTATTGTTGGATGAAGCGGCCCGGACCAACATTACGCGTACGCTTACGCGAGACTGGTTCTACCGACGTGCTTTGCACACAGGTGGCTAGCGGGTGTTAGTTTCTCCAACTTTAGTTGAACCGAGTGTGGCTACGCCCGGTCCTTGCGAAGGTTAAAACATCACCAACTTGACAAACTATCGTTGTGGTTTTTGATGTGCAAGTAAGATTGGTTCTTGCTTAAGCCCGTAGCAGCCACGTAAAACTTGCAACAACAAAGTAGAGGACGTCTAACTTGTTTTTGCAGGGCATGTTGTGATGTGATATGGTCAAGACATGATGCTAAATTTTATTGTATGAGATGATCATGTTTTTTAACCGAGTTATCGGCAACTGGCAGGAGCCATATGGTTGTCGCTTTATTGTATGCAATGCAATAGCCCTGTAATGCTTTACTTTATCACTAAGCGGTAGCGATAGTCGTAGAAGCATAAGATTGGCGAGACGACAACGATGCTACGATGGAGATCAAGGTGTCGGGCCGGTGACGATGGTGATCATGACGGTGCGTCGAAGATGGAGATCGCAAGCACAAGATGATGATGGCCATATCATATCACTTATATTGATTGCATGTGATGTTTATCTTTTATGCATCTTATCTTGCTTTGATTGACGGTAGCATTTTAAGACGATCTCTCGCTAATTATCAAGAAGTGTTCTCCCTGAGTATGCACCGTTGCGAATGTTCTTCGTGCTGAGACACCACGTGATGATCGGGTGTGATAGGCTCTACGTTCAAATACAACGGGTGCAAAACAGTTGCACACGCGGAATACTCAGGTTAAACTTGACGAGCCTAGCATATAACAGATATGGCCTCGGAACACGGAGACCGAAAGGTCGAGCGTGAATCATATAGTAGATATGATCAACATAGTGATGTTCACCATTGAAACTACTCCATCTCACGTGATGATCGGACATGGTTTAGTTGATTTGGATCACGTGATCACTTAGAGGATTAGAGGGATATCTATCTAAGTGGGAGTTCTTAAGTAATATGATTAATTGAACTTTAAATTTATCATGAACTTAGTCCTGGTAGTATTAGCATATCTATGTTGTAGATCAATAGCTCGCGTTTAGCTCCCCTGTTTTATTTTTGATATGTTCCTAGAGAAAACTAAGTCGAAAGATGTTAGTAGCAATGATGCGGATTGGATCCGTGATCTGAGGTTTATCCTCATTGCTGCACAGAAGAATTATGTCCTTGATGCACCACTAGGTGACAGACCTATTATAGGAGCAGATGCAGACGTCATGAACGTTTTGCTAGCTCAATATGATGACTACTTGATAGTTTAGCGCACCATGATTAACAGCTTAGAATCGGGACTTCAAAGACGTTTTGAACGTCATGGATCATATGGATGTTCCAGGATTTGAAGTTAATATTTCAAGCAAATACCCGAGTTGAGAGATATGAAGTCTCCAACAAGTTCTATAGCTAAAAGATGGAGGAGAATAGCTCAAGCAGTGAGCATGTGTTCAGATTGTCTGGGTACTACAATCGCTTGAATCAAGTGGGAGTTAATCTTCCAGATAAAATAGTGATTGACAAAATTCTCTAGTCACCGTCACCAAGTTAGTGGAACTTTGTGATGAACTATAGTATCCAAAGGATGACGAAAACGATTCCCGAGCTTTTCATGATGATGAAATCGATGAAGGTAGAAATCAAGAAAGAGCATCAAGTGTTGATGATTAACAAGACCACTAGTTTCAAAAAGGGCAAAGGGATAGAAAGGGAACTTCAAGAAGAACGGCAAGCAAGTTGCTGCTCAAGTGAAGAAGCCCAAGTCTGGACCTAAGCCTGAGACTAAGTACTTCTACTACAAAGGGACTGGTCACTAAAAGCGGAACTACCCCAAGTAATTGGTAGATAAGAAGGATGGCAAAGTGAACATAGGTATATTTGATATTCATGTTATTGATGTGTACTTTACTAGTGTTTATAACAACTCCTCAGTATTTGATACTAGTTCAGTTGCTAAGAGTAGTAACTCGAAACGGGAGTTGCAGAATGAATAGAGACTAGTTGAGGGTGAAGTGACGATGTGTGTTGGAAGTGGTTCCAAGATTGATATGATCATCATCGCACTTTCGGGATTAGTGTTGAACCTAAATAAGTGTTATTTGATGTTTGCGTTGAGCATAAATATGATTGGATCATGTTTATTGCAATACGGTTATTCATGTAAGTTAGAGAATAATTGTTGTTCTGTTTACATGAATAAAACCTTCTATGATCATACACCCAATGAAAATGGTTTGTTGGATCTCGATCATGGTGATACACATATTCATAATATTGAAGCCAAAAGATGCAAAGTTAATAATGATAGTGCAACTTATTTGTGGCACTGCCGTTTAGGTCATATTGGTGTAAAGCGCATGAAGAAAATCCATGCTGATGGGTTTTTGGAATCACTTGATTATGAATCAGTTGATGCTTGCGAACCATGCCTCATGGGCAAGATGACTAAGACTCCATTCTCCGAAACAATGGAGCAAGCAACAGATTTGTTGGAAATCATACATACTGATGTATGGGGTCCGATGAATATTGAGGCTCGTGGCAGGTATCATTATTTTCTGATCTTCACAGATGATTTGAGCAGATATGAGTATATCTACTTGATGAAACACAAGTCTAAAATATTTGAAAAGTTCAAATAATTTCAGAGTGATGTGGAGAATCATCGTAACAAAAATAAAAGTTTCTACGATATGATCGCACAAGTAAAATATTTGAGTTATGAGTTTGGCCTTCAGTTAAAACAATGTGAAATAGTTTCACTACTCACGCCACCTTGAACACCACAGTGTAATAGTGTGTCCGAACGTCATAACCGTACTTTACTAGATATAGTGCGATCTATGATGTCTCTTACCGATCTACCACTGTCGTTTTGGGGTTATGCATTAGAGACAGCTACATTCACGTTAAAAAGGGCACCATCTAAATCCGATGAGACAACACCGTATGAACTATGGTTTGGCGAGAAACCTAAGCTGTCGTTTCTTAAAGTTTGGGACTGCAAAAGTTTCAACATGATAAGCTCGAACCCAAATCGGAGAAGTAAATCTTCATAGGATACCCAAAAGAAAATGTTGGGTACACCTTCTATCACAGATCCGAAGGCAAGTTATTCATTGCTGAGAATGGATCCTTTCTAGAGAAGGAGTTTCTCTCGAAAGAAGTGAGTGGGAGGAAAGTAGAACTTGATGAGGTAACTGTATCTGCTCCCTTATTAGAAAGTAGTTCATCGCAGAAATCTGTTCCTGTGACTACTACGCCAATTAGTGAGGAAGCTAATGATGATTATCATGTAACTTCAGATCAAGTTACTACCGAACCTCGTAGGTAAACCAGAGTGAGATCCGCACCAGAGTGGTACGGTAATCCTGTTCTGGAGGTCATGTTACTTGACCATGACGAGCCTACGAACTATGAGGAAGCGATGATGAGCCCATATTCCATGAAATGGCTTGAGGCCATGAAATCTGAGATGAGATCCATGTATGAGAACAAAGTATGGACTTTGATTAACTTGCCCAATGATCGGTGAGCCATTGAGATTAAATGGATCTTCAAGAGGAAGACGAACGCTGATAGTAGTGTTACTATCTACAAAGCTAGAATTGTCGCAAAAAGTTTTTCAACAAGTTCAAGGTGTTGACTACGATGAGAGTTTCTCACTCGTATTTATGCTTAAGTCTGTCTGAATCATGTTAGCAATTGCCGCATTTTATGAAATCTGGCAAATGGATAAACAAAGCTGTATTCCTTAATGGATTTATTAAAGAAGAGTTGTATATGATGCAACCGGAAGGTTTTGTCAATCCTAAAGGTACTAACAAAATATGCAAGCTCCAGCGATCCATCTATGGACTGGTGCAAGCATCTCGGAGTTGGAATATACGCTTTGATAAGTTGATCAAAGCATATAGTTCTATACAGACTTGCGGTGAAGCCTGTATTTACAAGAAAGTGAGTGGGAGCACTACAACATTTCTGATAAGTATATGTGAAAGACATATTGTTGATCGGAGATAATGTAGAATTATTCTGCAAAGCATAAAGGAATATTTGGAAGGAGTTTTTCAAAGAAAGACCTCGGTGAAGCTGCTTACATATTGAGCATCAAAGATCTATAGAGATAGATCAAGATGTTTGATAAGTTTTTCAATGAGTACATACCTTGACAAGATTTTGAAATAGTTCAAAATGGAACAGTCAAAGAAGAAGTTCTTGCCTGTGTTACAAGGTGTGAAGTTGAGTAAGACTCAAAACCCGACCACGACAGAAGATAGAGAAAGAATGAAAGCCATTCCCTATGCCTTAGCCATAGGTTCTATAAAAGTATGCCATGGTGTGTACCAGACCTATTGTATACCCTGCCCTGAGTTTGGTAAGGGAGTACAATAGTGATCTAGGAGTAGATCACTGGACATTGGTCAAAATTATCCTTAGTGGAATAAGGATATGTTTCTCGATTATGGAAGTGACAAAAGGTTCGTCGTAAAGGGTTACGTCGATGCAAATTTTGACACTGATCCAGATGACTCAAAGTCTCAATCTGGATATATATTTAAAGTGGGAGCAATTAGCTAGAGTAGCTCCGTGCAGAGCATTATTGACATAGAAATTTGCAAAATACATACGGATCTGAATGTAGCAGACCCGTTGACTAAACTTCCCTCACAAGCAAAACACGATCACACCTTAGTACTCCTTGGGTATTAATCACATAGCGATGTGAACTAGATTTTTGACTCTAGTAAACCCTCTGGGTGTTGGTCACATGACAATGTGAACTATGGGTGTTAATCACATGGTGATGTGAACTATTGATGTTAAATCACATGGCGATGTGAACTAGATTATTGACTCTAGTGCAAGTGGGAGACTGAAGGAAATATGCCCTAGAGGCAATAATAAAGTTATTATTTATTTCCTTATATCATGATAAATGTTTATTATTCATGCTAGAATTGTATTAACCGGAAACATAATACATGTGTGAATACATAGACAAACAGTATGTCACTAGTATGCCTCTACTTGACTAGCTCGTTGAATCAAAGATGGTTAAGTTTCCTAGCCATAGACATGAGTTGTCATTTGATTAACGGGATCACATCATTAGATAATGATGTGATTGACTTGACCCATTCCATTAGCTTAGCACCTGATCATTTAGTATGTTGCTATTGCTTTCTTCATGACTTATACATGTTCCTATGACTATGAGATTATGCAACTCCCGTTTGCCGCAGGAACACTTTGTGTGCTACCAAACGTCACAACGTAACTGGGTGATAATAAATGAGCTCTACAAGTGTCTCCAAAGGTACATGTTGGGTTGGCGTATTTCGAGATTAGGATTTGTCACTCCGTTTGTCGGGGAGGTATCTCTGGGCCCTCTCGGTAATGCACATCACATAAGCCTTGCAAGCATTGCAACTAATGAGTTAGTTGCGAGATGATGTATTACGAAACGAGTAAAGAGACTTGCCAGTAATGAGATTGAACTAGGTATTGAGATACCGATGATCGAGTCTCTGGCAAGTAACATACCGATGACAAAGGGAACAAAGTATGTTGTTATGCGGTCTGACCGATAAAGATCTTCATAGAATATGTGGGAGCCAATATGAGCATCCAGGTTCCGCTATTGGTTATTGACCGGAGACATGTCTTGGTCATGTCTACATTGTTCTCGAACCCGTAGGGTCCGCATGCTTAACGTTACGATGACAATTTCATTATGAGTTTATATATTTTGATGTACCGAAGTTTGTTCGGAGTCCCGGATGTGATCACGGACATGACGAGGAGTCTCGAAATGGTCGAGACATAAAGATTGATATATTGGACGGGAATATTCGGACACCGAAAGTGTTCCGGGTGATTTCGGAGAAAACCGGAGTGCCGGAGGGTTA
>NC_041390.1:57097621-57132380 GCF_002162155.2 Triticum dicoccoides | reverse complement strand
GGGTGGGCCGCCCGCCCTCTCCCCCCCTGGTCCGAATTGGACTAGGAGAGGGGGGGCGGCGCCCCCCTTTCCTTCTCCCTCTCCCCCTTCCTTTCCCCCTCCTAGTAGGAGTAGGAAAGAGGGGAGTCCTACTCCTACTAGGAGGAGGACTCCTCCTCCTTGGCGCACCCAAGGGTCGGCCGGCCTCCCCCCTTGCTCCTTTATATACGGGGGCAGGGGCACCTCTAGACACACAAGTTGATCCCCGTGATCGTTTTCTTAGCCGTGTGCGGTGCCCCCCTCCAACATACTCCTCGATAATATTGTAGCGGTGCTTAGGCGAAGCCCTGCGACGGTAGAACATCGAGATCGTCACCACGCCGTCGTGCTGACGGAAATCTTCCCCGACACTTTGCTGGATCGGAGTCCGGGGATCGTCATCGAGCTGAACGTGTGCTAAAACTCGGAGGTGCCGTAGTTTCGGTGCTTGATTGGTCGGGCCGTGAAGACGTACGACTACATGAACCGCGTTGTCATAACGCTTCCTCTGTCGGTCTACGAGGGTATGTAGACAACACTCTCCCCTCTCGTTGCTATGCATCACCATGATCTTGCGTGTGCGTAGGAAAATTTTGAAATTACTATGCATGATCTTGCATTTAAAAAAACTGGTGATGTACATAGTTGCAAATGCAAAGAAGGTTAGAAAGCAAATGGTGATACTAAGGGTCTGTTTGGTTCCAATAAGTCACCTGACTTATAAGTTAGGTGACTTAAAACCAGTGACTTATAAGTCATGCCTGTTTGGTTGTTACCTGACTTATAAGTCACCTAACCACACCTTCCCTCTTTGTTTTTTATGTAAAGGTGGTGGGATCCACGTAAAAGGGGGTGACTTATAAGTTTTAAGTTGGGGTGAAGCAACTTATGACTTATAAGTTGAGGTGACTTATAAGTTGGGTCTGTTTGGCAAAATAAGTCACCCTTTTCACTTTTCGACTTATAAGTTGGTGACTTATTTGGAACCAAACATGCCCTAATATATAACACTGAGGTGTAGAGGAAGTAAAGCTATATGTATGTCGTCTGTAACAGAACACAAACTATAGAGAGCTAAATCATAATTAATTGAGGCTAATCCATCAAAATGATGATTGGTTAGTAGTGATAACGAATTGATCCAATTCTGACCTAATTAATTCTAAAACATTATTTGTTCATCTGAGTTGTTTTTAATGTTGACTTCATGTTACAGGCATAGTTATTTCTTTGTTATGCCTTTCATGGTCAAGAGGTTTGTTTGGAAAGCTTCCAAATCAATGGGTTCAGTGTACATGAGATAAATGTATTGAGCTCTAGTAAAGAGTTTTTTTTCTTTTTTGAACTTGAGCTCTAGTAAAGAGCTAATTCTAGGGACCAGGCAGCAAGCCTGGTAAACTATCTCAAAAAAAGAGCTAATTCTAGGGAAAGCCAGGATTTCACTTTTCAGTCATCCATCGGGCTGGAGTAGTTAACCTTCCATATGCCGTTGGAAAATATGCACACGCATTAGTTCTTGCCTTTCGGCGGATATTAAAGTATCTAGTTTCACATGTTGCCTCACTCAGTGTCAGATGTAGAACACATTAGATCAAATAAATGTATTCCCATAAATGATCATCATTACAAGGGAGCACCAAAACAACCAATGACGATCAAATTTATCTGCACTCGCTTTTCTTTTCTTTTTTTATTGGCAGCTAAACTTTTAGATATGCAGAGGAGCTCGGCAGGATGCCCGGACGTGCATCAATTTAGTGGAGGAGCTCGGCGTGCAACTGAAGGAAATATGCCCTAGAGGCAATAATAAAGTTATTATTTATTTCCTTATTTCATGATAAATGTTTATTATTCATGCTAGAATTGTATTATCCGGAAACATAATACTTGTGTGAATACATAGACAAACTAAACGTCACTAGTATGCCTCTACTTGACTAGCTCGTTAATCAAAGATGGTTATGTTTCCTAACCATAGACATGTGTTGTCATTTGACTAACGGGATCACATTATTAGGAGAATGATGTGATTGACATGACCCATTCCATTAGCTTAGCACCCGATCGTTTAGTATGTTGCTATTGCTTTCTTCATGACTTATACATGTTCCTATGACTATGAGATTATTAAACTCCCATTTGCCGGAGGAACACTTTGTGTGCTACCAAACATCACAACGTAACTGGGTGATTATAAAGGAGCTCTACAGGTGTCTCCAAAGGTAAATGTTGGGTTGGCATATTTCGAGATTAGGGTTTGTCACTCCGATTGTCGGAGAGGTATCTCTGGGCCCTCTCGGTAATGCACATCACATAAGCCTTGCTAGCATTGCAACTAATGAGTTAGTTGCGAGATGATGTATTACGAAACGAGTAAAGAGACTTGCCGGTAAGAAGATTGAACTAGGTATTGAGATACCGACGATCGAATCTTGGGCAAGTAACATACCGATGACAAAGGGAACAACGTATGTTGTTATGCGGTCTGACCGATAAAGATCTTCGTAGAATATGTTGGAGCCAATATGAGCATCCAGGTTCCGCTATTGGTTATTGACCGGAGACATGTCTTGGTCATGTCTACATTGTTCTCGAACCCGTAGGGTCCGCACGCTTAACGTTCGATGACAATTTCATTATGAGTTTATATATTTTGATGTACCGAAGTTTGTTCAGAGTCCCGGATGTGATCACGGACATGACGAGGAGTCTCGAAATGGTCGAGACATAAAGATTGATATATTGGACGACAATATTCAGACACCGGAAGTGTTCCGGGTGATTTCGGAGAAAACCGGAGTGCCAAAGGGTTACCGGAACCCCCCGGGAGATGTAATAGGCCTTATGGGCCCTAGTGGAGAGAGAGAGGGGCGGCCAGGGTGGGCCGCATGCCCCCTCCCCCTCTGGTCCGAATTGGACTAGGAGAGGGGGGGCGGCGCCCCCCTTTCCTTCTCCCTCTTCCCCTTCCTTTCCCCCTCCTAGTAGGAGTAGGAAAGAGGGGAGTCCTACTCCTACTAGGAGGAGGACTCCTCCTTGGGGCGCCCAAGGGCCGGCCGGCCTCCCCCCTTGCTTCTTTATATACGGGGGCAGGGAGCACCTCTAGACACACAGTTGATCCTCGTGATCGTTTTCTTAGCCGTGTGCGGTGCCCCCTCCACCATACTCCTCGATAATATTGTAGCGGTGTTTAGGCGAAGCCCTGTGACAGTAGAACATCAAGATCGTCACCACGCCGTCGTGCTGACGGAACTCTTCCCCGACACTTTGCTGGATCGGAGTCCGGGGATCGTCATCGAGCTAAACGTGTGCTAAAACTCGGAGGTGTCATAGTTTCGGTGCTTGATCGGTCGGGCCGTGAAGACGTACGACTACATCAACCGTATTGTCATAACGCTTCCGCTGTCGGTCTACGAGGGTACGTAGACAACACTCTCCCCTCTCGTTGCTATGCATCACCATGATCTTGTGTGTGTATAGGAAAATTTTGAAATTACTACGTTCCCTAACAGTGGCATCCGAGCCAAGTTTTTATGTGTTGATGTTATGCATGAGTAGAACACAACTGAGTTGTGGGCGATATAAGTCGTACTGCTTACCAGCATGTCATACTTTGGTTCGGCGGTATTGTTGGATGAAGCGGCCCGGACCAACATTACGCGTACGCTTACGCGAGACTGGTTCTACCGACGTGCTTTGCACACAGGTGGCTGGCGGGTGTTAGTTTCTCCAACTTTAGTTGAACCGAGTGTGGCTACGCACGGTCCTTGCGAAGGTTAAAACATCACCAACTTGACAAACTATCGTTGTGGTTTTTGATGCATAGGTAAGATTGGTTCTTGCTTAAGCCCGTAGCAGCCACGTAAAACTTGCAACAACAAAGTAGAGGACGTCTAACTTGTTTTTGCAGGGCATGTTGTGATGTGATATGGTCAATACATGATGCTAAATTTTATTGTATGAGATGATCATGTTTTGTAACCGAGTTATCGGCAACTGGCAGGAGCCATATGGTTGTCGCTTTATTGTATGCAATGCAATCGCCCTGTAATGCTTTACTTTATCACTAAGCGGTAGCGATAGTCGTAGAAGCATAAGATTGGCGAGACGACAACGATGCTACGATGGAGATCAAGGTGTCAGGTCGGTGACGATGGTGATCATGACGGTGCGTCAAAGATGGAGATCGCAAGCACAAGATGATGATGGCCATATCATATCACTTATATTGATTGCATGTGATGTTTATCTTTTATGCATCTTATCTTGCTTTGATTGACGGTAGCATTTTAAGATGATCTCTCGCTAATTATCAAGAAGTGTTCTCCCTGAGTATGCACCGTTGCGAATGTTCTTCGTGCTGAGACACCACGTGATGATCGGGTGTGATAGGCTCTACGTTCAAATACAACGGGTGCAAAACAGTTGCACACGCGGAATACTCAGGTTAAACTTGACGAGCCTAGCATATAACAGATATGGCCTCGGAACACGGAGACCGAACGGTCGAGCGTGAATCATATAGTAGATATGATCAACATAGTGATGTTCACCATTGAAACTACTCCATCTCACGTGATGATCGGACATGGTTTAGTTGATTTGGATCACGTGATCACTTAGAGGATTAGAGGGATATCTATCTAAGTGGGAGTTCTTAAGTAATATGATTAATTGAACTTTAAATTTATCATGAACTTAGTCCTGGTAGTATTAGCATATCTATGTTGTAGATCAATAGCTCGCGTTTAGCTCCCCTGTTTTATTTTTGATATGTTCCTAGAGAAAACTAAGTTGAAAGATGTTAGTAGCAATGATGCGGATTGGATCCGTGATCCGAGGTTTATCCTCATTGCTGCACAGAAGAATTATGTCCTTGATGCACCACTAGGTGACAGACCTGTTATAGGAGCAGATGCAGACGTCATGAACGTTTTGCTAGCTCAATATGATGACTACTTGATAGTTTAGTGCACCATGATTAACATCTTAGAATCGGGACTTCAAACGCGTTTTGAACGTCATGGATCATATGGATGTTCCAGGATTTGAAGTTAATATTTCAAGCAAATACCCGAGTTGAGAGATATTAAGTCTCCAACAAGTTCTATAGCTAAAGGATGGAGGAGAATAGCTCAAGCAGTGAGCATGTGTTCAGATTGTCTGGGTACTACAATCGCTTGAATCAAGTGGGAGTTAATCTTCCAGATAAAATAGTGATTGACAGAATTCTCTAGTTACCATCACCAAGTTAGTGGAACTTCGTGATGAACTATAGTATCCAAAGGATGACGAAAACGATTCCCGGGCTTTTCATGATGATGAAATCGATGAAGGTAGAAATCAAGAAAGAGCATCAAGTGTTGATGATTAACAAGACCACTAGTTTCAAAAAGGGCAAAGGGATCGAAAGGGAACTTCAAGAAGAACGGCAAGCAAGTTGCTGCTCATGTGAAGAAGCCCAAGTCTGGACCTAAGCCTGAGACTAAGTACTTCTACTACAAAGGGACTGGTCACTAAAAGCGGAACTACCTCAAGTAATTGGTAGATAAGAAGGATGGCAAAGTGAACATAGGTATATTTGATATTCATGTTATTGATGTGTACTTTACTAGTGTTTATAACAACTCCTCAGTATTTGATACTAGTTCAGTTGCTAAGAGTAGTAACTCGAAACGGGAGTTGCAGAATGAATAGAGACTAGTTAAGGGTGAAGTGACGATGTGTGTTGCAAGTGGTTCAAAGATTGATATGATCATCATCGCACTTTCGGGATTAGTGTTGAACCTAAATAAGTGTTATTTGGTGTTTGCGTTGAGCATAAATATGATTGGATCATGTTTATTGCAATACGGTTATTCATGTAAGTTAGAGAATAATTGTTGTTCTGTTTACATGAATAAAACCTTCTATGATCATACACCCAATGAAAATGGTTTGTTGGATCTCGATCGTGGTGATACACATATTCATAGTATTGAAGCCAAAAGATGCAAAGTTAATAATGATAGTGCAACTTATTTGTGGCACTGCCGTTTAGGTCATATTGGTGTAAAGCGCATGAAGAAAATCCATGCTGATGGGTTTTTGGAATCACTTGATTATGAATCAGTTGATGCTTGCGAACCATGCCTCATGGGCAAGATGACTAAGACTCCGTTCTCCGGAACAATGGAGCAAGCAACAGATTTGTTGGAAATCATACATACTGATGTATGTGGTCCGATGAATATTGAGGCTCGTGGCAGGTATCATTATTTTCTGATCTTCACAGATGTTTTGAGAAGATATGAGTATATCTACTTGATGAAACACAAGTCTAAAATATTTGAAAAGTTCAAATAATTTTAGAGTGATGTGGAGAATCATCGTAACAAAAATAAAAGTTTCTATGATATGATCGCAGAAGTAAAATATTTGAGTTATGAGTTTGGCCTTCAGTTAAAACAATGTGAAATAGTTTCACTACTCACGCCACCTTGAACACCACAGTGTAATAGTGTGTCCGAACGTCATAACCGTACTTTACTAGATATAGTGTGATCTATGATGTCTCTTACCGATCTACCACTGTTGTTTTGGGGTTATGCATTAGAGACAGCTACATTCACGTTAAAAAGGGCACCATCTAAATCCGTTGAGACAACACCGTATGAACTATGGTCCTATGACTATGAGATTATGCAACTCCCTACTTGGTGAAGGAAATATGCCCTAGAGGCAATAATAAAGTTATTATTTATTTCCTTATATCATGATAAATGTTTATTATTCATGCTAGAATTGTATTAACCGGAAACATAATACATGTGTGAATACATAGACAAACAGTATGTCACTAGTATGCCTCTACTTGACTAGCTCGTTGAATCAAAGATGGTTAAGTTTCCTAGCCATAGACATGAGTTGTCATTTGATTAACGGGGTCACATGATTAGAGAATGATGTGATTGAATTGATCCATTCCGTTAGCATAGCACTTGATCGTTTAGTATGTTGCTATTGCTTTCTTCATGACTTATACATGTTCCTATGACTATGAGATTATGCAACTCCCGTTTGCCGGAGGAACACTTTGTGTGCTACCAAACATCACAACATAACTGGGTGATTATAAAGGAGCTCTATGGGTGTCTCCTAACGTAAATGTTGGGTTGGCATATTTCGAGATTAGGATTTGTCACTCCGATTGTCGGAGAGGTATCTCTGGGCCCTCTCGGTAATGCACATCACATAAGCCTTGCAAGCATTGCAACTAATGAGTTAGTTGCGAGATGATGTATTACGAAACGAGTAAAGAGACTTGTCGGTAAGAAGATTGAACTAGGTATTGAGATACCGACGATCGAATCTCGGGCAAGTAACATACCGATGACAAAGGGAACAACGTATGTTGTTATGCGGTCTGACCGATAAAGATCTTCGTAGAATATGTGGGAGCCAATATGATCATCCAGGTTCCGCTATTGGTTATTGACCGGAGACGTGTCTCGGTCATGTCTACATTGTTCTCGAACCCGTAGGGTCCGCACGCTTAAGGTTTCGATGACAGTTATATTATGAGTTTCTGATTTTTGATGTACCGAAGAAGTTCGGAGTCCCGGATGAGATCGGGGACATGACGAGGAATCTCGAAATGGTCGATACGTAAAGATCGATATATTGGACGACTATATTCGGACATCGGAAAGGTTCCGAATGATTCGGGTATTTTCAAAGGTACCGGGGAGTTACGGGAATACGAGGAAGAAGCAATGGGCCTTAATGGGCCTTAGTGGGAAGGACCAGGAGGTGGCGTGCGCCCCTCCCAAGCCCAGTCCGAATTGGACAAGGGGTTTGGGGTGCGGCCCCTCTCTCCCTTCCTTCCCCTCTTCCCCCCTTTCCCCCCCTTCTCCTAGTTGGACTAGGAAAGGAGGAAACCTACTCCAACTAGGAGTAGGAATCCTACTCCCTAGCGCGCCCCTCCTAGGGCCGGCCTCCTCCCCCTTGCTCCTTTATATACGGGGCAGGGGGGCACCTCTAGACACACAAGTTGATCTTCGTGGTCGTTCTCTTAGCCGTGTGCGGTGCCCCCCTCCACCATAATCCTCGATAATATTGTAGCGGTGCTTAGGCGAAGCCCTGCGACAGTAGAACATCAAGATCGTCACCACGCCATCGTGCTGACGGAACTCTTCCCCGACACTTTGCGGGATCGGAGTTCAGGGATCGTCATCGAGCTGAACGTGTGCTAGAACTCGGAGGTGCCATAGTTTCGGTGCTTGATCGGTCGGGCCGTGAAGACGTACGACTACATCAACCGCGTTGTCATAACGCTTCCGCTGTCAGTCTACGAGGGTACGTAGATCACACTCTCCCCTCTCGTTGCTATGCATCACCATGATCTTGCATGTGCGTAGGAAAATTTTGAAATTACTACGTTCCCCAATAGTGGCATCCGAGCCTAGGTTTTATGTGTTGGTGTTATATGCACGAGTAGAACACAAGTGAGTTGTGGGCGATATAAGTCATACTGCTTACCAGCATGTCATACTTTGGTTCGGCGGTATTGTTGAATGAAGCGGCCCGGACCGACATTACGCATACGCTTACGCGAGACTGGTTCTACCGACGTGCTTTGCACACAAGGGCTGGCGGGTGTCAGTTTCTCCAACTTTAGTTGAACCGAGTGTGGCTACGCCCGGTCCTTGCGAAGGTTAAAACAGCACCAACTTGACAAACTATCATTGTGGTTTTTGATGCGTAGGTAAGATTGGTTCTTGCTTAAGCCCGTAGCAGCCACGTAAAACTTGCAACAACAAAGTAGAGGACGTCTAACTTGTTTTTGTAGGGCATGTTGTGATGTGATATGGTCAAGACGTGATGAGATATAAGTTGTTGTATGAGATGATCATGTTTTTTTGAAGTTATCGGCAACTGGCAAAAGCCTTATGGTTATCTCTCTATTGCATAAGATGCAAGCGCCAAATAATTGCTTTACTTTATCGCTATGCGATAGCAATAGTTGCAAGAGCAATTGTTGGTGAGACAACCATGTGACGACACATTGATATAGATCAAGATGATGGAGATCATGGTGTCATGCCGGTGACGATAGAGATCATGACAGTACTTTGGAAATGGAGATCAAAGGAGCAAGATGATGATGGCCATATCATGTCACATATTTTGATTGCATATGATGTTTATCTTTTATACATCTTATTTTGCTTAGTTTGACGGTAGCATTTTAAGATGATCTCTCACTAATTATCAAGAAGTGTTCTCCCTGAGTATGCACTGTTGCGAAAGTTCTTCGTGCTGAGACACCACGTGATGATCGGGTGTGATAGGCTCTATGTTCAAATACAACGGGTGCAAAACAATTGCACACGCGGAATACTCAGGTTATACTTGACGAGCCAAGCATATACAAATATGGCCTCGGAACACGGAGACCGAAAGGTTGAGCGTGAATCATATAGTAGATATGATCAACATAGTGATGTTCACCATTGAAACTACTCCATCTCACGTGATGATCGGACATGGTTTAGTTGATTTGGATCACGTGATCACTTAGAGGATTAGAGGGATGTCTATCGAAGTGGGAGTTCTTAAGTAATATGATTAATTGAACTTTAATTTATCATGAACTTAGTCCTGGTAGTATTAGCATATCTATGTTGTAGATCAATAGCTCGTGTTGTTGCTTTCATATGTTTATTTTGATATGTTCCTAGAGAAAATTGTGTTGAAAGATGTTAGTAGCAATGATGCGGATTGGATCCGTGATCTGAGGTTTATCCTCATTGCTGCACAGAAGAATTATGTCCTTGATGCACCGCTAGGTGACAAACCTATTGCAGGAGCAGATGCAGACGTTATGAATGTTTGGCTAGCTCAATATGATGATTACTTGATAGTTTAGTGCACCATGCTTAATAGCTTAGAATCGGGATTTCAAAGACGTTTTGAACATCATGGACCATATGAGATGTTCCAGGAGTTGAAATTAATATTTCAAGAAAATACCTGAGTTGAGAGATATGAAGTCACCAACAAGTTCTATAGCTAAAAGATGGAGGAGAATCGCTCAACTAGTGAGCATGTGCTCAGATTGTCTAGGTACTACAAGTGCTTGAATCAAGTGGGAGTTAATCTTCCAGATAAAATAGTGATTGACAGAATTCTCTAGTCACCATCACCAAGTTAGTAGAACTTCGTGATGAACTATGATATGCAAGGGATAACGGAAACGATTCCCAAGCTCTTCGTAATGCTGAAATTGACGAAGGTAGAAATCAAGAAAAACATCAAATGTTGATGGTAGACAAGACCACTAGTTTCAAGAAAAGGGCAGAGGGAAGAAGGGGAACTTCAAGAAGAACAGCAAGCAAGTTGCTGCTCAAGTGAAGAAGCCCAAGTCTGGTCTTAAGCCTAAGACAAAGTGCTTCTACTGCAAAGGGACTGGTCACTGGAAGCGGAACTACCCCAAGTGATTGGCGGATAAGAAGGATGGCAAAGTGAACATAAGTATATTTGATATACATGTTATTGATGTGTACTTTACTAGTGTTTATAGCAACCCCTCAGTATTTGATACTACTTCAATTGCTAAGATTAGTAACTCGAAACGGGAGTTGCAGAATAAACACAGACTAGTTAAGGGTGAAGTGACGATGTGTGTTGGAAGTGGTTCCAAGATTGATATGATCATCATCGCACACTCCCTATACTTTCGGGATTAATGTTGAACCTAAATAAGTGTTATTTGGTGTTTGCATTGAGCATGAATATGATTTGATCATGTTTATTGTAATACGGTTATTCATTTAAGTAAGAGAATTAATTGTTGTTCTGTTTACATGAATAAAACCTTATATGGTTACACACCCAATGAAAATAGTTCATTGGATCTCGATCGTAGTGATACACATATTCATAATATTGAAACCAAAAGATGCAAAGTTAATAATGATAGTGCAACTTATTTGTGGCACTGCCGTTTAGGTCATATTGGTGTAAAGCGCATGAAGAAACTCCATGCTGATGGGATTTTGGAATCACTTAATTATGAATCACTTGATGCTTGCGAACCATACCTTATGGGCAAGATGACTAAAGACTCCGTTCTCCGGAACAATGGAGCGAGCAACTGACTTATTGGAAATAATACATACTGATGTATGCGATCCGATGAGTGTTGAAGCTCGTGGCGGGTATCGTTATTTTATGACCTTCACATATGATTTGAGCAGATGTGGGTATATCTACTTGATGAAACATAAGTCTGAAACATTTGATAAGTTCAAAGAATTTTAGAGTGAAGTGGAAAATCATTGTAAAAAGAAAAATATGGTTTCTACGATCTGATCGCAGAGACAAATATTTAAGTTACGAGTTTGGTCTTCAATTAAAACTATGTGGAATAGTTTCACAAATTCATGCCACCTGGAACACCACAGCATAATGGTGTGTCCGAACGTCATAACCGTACTTTATTGGATATAGTGCAATCTATGATGTTTCTTACAGATTTACCAACATCGTTTTGGGGTTATGCATTAAAGACAGCTGCATTCACGTTTAAAAGGGCACCATCTGAGTCACCATCTAAGTCCGTTGAGACGACACAATCTGAACTGTGGTTTGGCAAGAAACCAAAGTTGTCGTTTCTTAAAGTTTGGGGTTGTGATGCTTATATGAAAAAGGTTCATCCTGATAAGCTCAAACCCAAATTGGAGAAATATGTCTTCATAGGATACCCAAAGGAGACTGTTGGGTACACCTTCTATCACAGATCTGAAGGCAAGTTATTCATTGCTGAGAATGGATCCTTTCTAGAGAAGGAGTTTCTCTCGAAAGAAGTGAGTGGGAGGAAAGTAGAACTTGATGAGGTAACTGTACCTGCTCCCTTATTGGAAAGTAGTTCATCACAGAAATCTGTTCCTGTGACTACTAGACCGATTAGTGAGGAAACTAATGATGATGATCATGTAACTTCAGATCAAGTTACTACTGAACCTCGTAGGTAAAACCAGAGTGAGATCTGCACCAGAGTGGTATGGTAATCTAGTTCTGGAGGTCATGTTACTTGACCATGACGAGCCTACGAACTATGAGGAAGCGATGATGAGCCCAGATTCCGCGAAATGGCTTGAGGCCATGAAATCTGAGAAGAGATCCATGTATGAGAACAAAGTATGGACTTTGATTGACTTGCCCAATGATCGGCGAGCCATTGAGATTAAATGGATCATCAAGAGGAAGACGGACGCTGATAGTAGTGTTACTATCTACAAAGCTAGAATTGTCGCAAAAAGGTTTTCGACAAGTTCAAGGTGTTGACTACGATGAGAGTTTCTCACTCATATCTATGCTTAAGTCTGTCCGAATCATGTTAGCAATTGCCGCATTTTATGAAATCCGGCAAATGCATAAACAAAACTGCATTCCTTAATGGATTTATTAAAGAAGAAGGTGTATATGATACAACCAGAAGGTTCTGTCAATCCTAAAGGTGCTAACAAAATGTGCAAGCTCCAGCGATCCATCTATGGACTGGTGCAAGCATCTCAGAGTTGGAATATGCACTTTGATGAGATGATCAATGCATATAGTTTTATACAGACTTGCGGTGAAGCCTGTATTTACAAGAAAGTGAGTGGGAGCACTACATAATTTCTGATAAGTATATGTGAATGACATATTGTTGATCAGAAATAATGTAGAATTATTCTGCAAAGCATAAAGGAGTGTTTTGAAAGAAGTTTTTTAAACAAAGACCTCGGTGAAGCTGCTTACATATTGAGCATCAAGATTTATAGAGATAGATCAAGATGCTTGATAAGTTTTTTCAATAAGTACATACCTTGACAAGATTTTGAAGTAGTTCAAAATGGAACAGTCAAAGAAGAAGTTCTTTCCTGTGTTACAAGGTGTGAAGTTGAGTAAGACTCAAAGCCCGACCACGGCAGAAGATAGAAAGAGAATGAAAGTCATTCCCTATGCCTCAACCATAGGTTCTATAAAGTATGTCATTCTGTGTACCAGATCTATTGTATACCCTACACTGTGTTAAGCAAGGGAGTACAATAGTGATCTAAGAGTAGATCACTGGACAGCGGTCAAAATTATCCTTAGTGGAATAAGGAAATATTTCTCAATTATGGAGGTGACAAAAAGGTTCGTCGTAAAAAGTTACGTCGATGCAAGTTTTGACACTGATCCAGATGACTCTAAGTCTTAATCTGGATACATATTGAAAGTGGGAGCAATTAGCTAGAGTAGCTCCGTGCAGAGCATTGTTGACATAGAAATTTGCAAAATACATACGGATCTGAATGTGGCAGACCCGTTGACTAAACTTCTCTCACAAGAAAAACATGATCACACCTTAGTACTCTTTGGGTGTTAATCACATAGTGATGTGAACTAGCTTATTGACTCTAGTAAACCCTTTGAGTGTTGGTCACATAACGATGTGAACTATGGGTGTTAATCACATGATGATGTGAACTATTGGTGTTAAATCACATAGCAATGTGAACTAGATTATTGACTCTAGTGCAAGTGGGAGACTAAAGGAAATATGCCCTAGAGGCAATAATAAAGTTATTATTTATTTCCTTATTTCATGATAAATGTTTATTATTCATGCTAGAATTGTGTGAATACATAGACAAACTAAACGTCACTAGTATGCCTCTACTTGACTAGCTCGTTAATCAAAGATGGTTATGTTTCCTAACCATAGACATGTGTTGTCATTTGACTAATGGGATCACATTATTAGGAGAATGATGTGATTGACATGACCCATTCCATTAGCTTAGCACCCGATCGTTTAGTATGTTGCTATTGCTTTCTTCATGACTTATACATGTTCCTATGACTATGAGATTATGCAACTCCCGTTTGCCAGAGGAACACTTTGTGTGCTACCAAACATCACAACGTAACTGGGTGATTATAAAGGAGCTCTACATGTGTCTCCAAAGGTAAATGTTGGGTTGGCATATTTCGAGATTAGGATTTGTCACTCCGATTGTCGGAGAGGTATCTCTGGGCCCTCTCGGTAATGCACATCACATAAGCCTTGCAAGCATTGCAACTAATGAGTTAGTTGCGAGATGATGTATTACAAAACGAGTAAAGAGACTTGCCGGTAACGAGATTGAACTAGGTATTGAGATACCGACGATCGAATCTCGGGCAAGTAACATACCGATGACAAAGGGAACAACGTATGTTGTTATGCGGTCTGTCCGATAAAGATCTTCGTAGAATATGTGGGAGCTAATATGAGCATCCAGGTTCCGCTATTGGTTATTGACCGGAGACGTGTCTCGGTCATGTCTACATTGTTCTCGAACCCGTAGGGTCCGCACGCTTAAGGTTTCGATGACAGTTATATTATGAGTTTATGAGTTTTGATGTACCGAAGAAGTTCGGAGTCCCGGATGAGATCGGGGACATGATGAGGAGTCTCGAAATGGTCAAGATGTAAAGATCGATATATTGGACGACTATATTCGGACATCGGAAAGGTTCTGAATGATTCGGGTATTTTCGGAGGTACCGGGGAGTTACGGGAATACGAGGAAGAAGCAATGGGCCTTAATGGGCCTTAGTGGGAAGGACCAGGAGGTGGCGCGCGCCCCTCCCAAGCCCAGCCCAAATTGGACAAGGGGTTTGGGGCGCGGCCCCTCTCTCCCTTCCTTCCCCTCTTCCCCCCTTTCCCCCCCTTCTCCTAGTTGGACTAGGAAAGGAGGAAACCTACTTCAACTAGGAGTAGGAATCCTACTCCCTGGCGCGCCCCTCCTAGGGCCGGCCTCCTCCCCCTTGCTCCTTTATATACGGGGGCAGGGGGCACCTCTAGACACACAAGTTGATCTTCGTGATTGTTCTCTTAGCCGTGTGCGGTGCCCCCCTCCACCATAATCCTCGATAATATTGTAGCGGTGCTTAGGCGAAGCCCTGCGACAGTAGAACATCAAGATCGTCACCCACGCCGTCGTGCTGACGGAACTCTTCCCCGACACTTTGCTGGATCGGAGTCCGGGGATCGTCATCGAGCTGAACGTGTGCTCGAACTCGGAGGTGCCATAGTTTCGGTGCTTGATCGGTCGGGCCGTGAAGACGTACGACTACATCAACCGCGTTGTCATAACGCTTCCTTTGTCGGTCTACAAGGGTACGTAGATCACACTCTCCCCTCTCGTTGCTATGCATCACCATGATCTTGCGTGTGCGTAGGAAAATTTTGAAATTACTACGTTCCCCAACAGCAACATGTGCCCCCCGGGTGTGGTGGCGCCGTGGGTAGGCTGCTAATCCTGCTAGAGCTGTCGTCCCTTGTGCTAGCTGAGGCGATGCGCCGGCGCGGACGTGGTCCTCTGAGAGCTACGTGCTGATGGTGGCCTCCATGGCCATGGGCTGTGTACTCGCTTGGGCTGGGTGGCGAGGCATGCCTGTCGTGGCTGGAACAGATCAAACTGCAGCATGGCCTGAAGCCGATCGAGTTCACGTTCGCCAGGCAGATGATGTCACAAGGGATTCCATGTTGCACTCGAGCCGGGCGTCCAGCGTTGCCGTGCCTGTGCACACCTGATGTTCTGAATCTCTCTTTCCCCGGCACAATTCAAGCAGAAGGCTACCCTTGCTTACCAGTTATTGAATTTGGCTGTCATATATATTCCCAATGTCACCCAAGCCTAAACTCATGCCTGAAAATAAGCAGACCAATTTGATCTTGGACGAGAAACAAAAGAACATGTGTAGCACGCATGGTGGCATTGTGTGACCACAAAATGCAAGTCCCCTTAGCATATGACTCATATTTATAGCTAGTGCTGGTATTGAGTAGCTCAGAGTTCCTCGCGACTTAAGCTTCCAGGCTGCAAAAATCCTGAAGTTTTCAGGACTTCGATCTATTGTCTTTGTTCTCACGGTGTTGCTCTCATAAATGTGAGGGATTGAGGTCCTGGACTTATGAAGCACCCGTGATGACACTCATGGCTATAAAAGTGGTGACCATGTATACTTGGGGGACTCCTATTTGCCAGTTAACCACTAGTAGAAAAAGGGTCAAATGTGAAGCACATTAGTGCCGGTTTGAATTTGAGCCGGCACTAATGTGTCCATTAGTGCCGGTTCCAACGGCTAGGCGGGCGGACATCATTAGTACCGGTTCGTGGAGAACCTTTAGCACTGGTTCGTGCCACGAACCGGTACTAATGAGAGTGGTGGCAGGATGTTGTCAGAGTGGGGCCCCTCCAGCACCTTTAGTACCGGTTCGTGCCACGAACCGGTACTAAAGGTCGTCCTATATAAACCCTTCGTCCACCAGCACTCTATTCTTCCCCCTTTCCCCTCTCCCTCTCCTTTGTTCTTTCCTTCTTCCTCTCGAGTTCATCACAAAATTTGCCCCAAATTTGTCAAGATTTGCAGGCCCCCATCCATTCAAATGATCACAAAGGTTAGCAACTTTGTCATTTCATCTCTCGTTGCTAGATTAGCTCTTGCATTGGTTTATATAGTGATTAATTGTGGGTTTTAGTAATTTGGAAGGAATTATATGTGGTAGTATTTGATTTATATGCAAATTGAGGTCAAATAGCACTTAGTTTGCATATGTAGGTGTGGTTTACTTAGTGCGTCCTAAATCTCCGTCGTAACCACCGTCGATCGCCCGCACCGTCTCGTTGCCAGCACCAACTTGTGGTGAGCCTCTTGTTCATGAAATTTTATATAAAAAATTGATGTTTGTGTGATTTGGATATATAGTTACTCGTATAATTATCTTACCCGTACGTTGTTTGTTGTACATAGTGCCATGGTTTTGATATCTGTCCCCGTCGGCCTTCGCCCTTGTTATGATTCGGATGTATTCTCTTTTAAAACTATTTGTTGCATTTCGTGTTTATGACAAATTATGCCCATCAAGCTGACATAGATATTTGTATGTAGGAGGTAGTTGAACCGGAAATTCCAACTGACCCTATTGTCGAGAGGTTAAATTTAGTTGAAAGAGAAAAGGATTTGAAAGAAAAATTGAAAAGAATTGAGGGGGAGAAGATGGAATTGGAGTTGCATGTTGCCTATGTCGTCGATGATCACAAGATTAAGATGGAGAAAATGCGCTTGAAGATTAGAAAGATTAGAAAATATGCCATTCATAGTGAGGCTTGGTATCATTATGCTGTTGGATCAATTGTTACCTTAGTTGCAATCTTGATCGCATTTGTTGTTGCATTTAAATTATTTAGCTAGAGTTATTTGATTGTTGCATTTAAGTGTTTTATGAACTTTATGTATTGTATTAATTTGGTGTTTTCGATGCTGTGTATTGAAGATGAGCCGGCAATGGATGTACGATGACCGATGCTCTCCCGAGTTCATTAATGGCGTGCATACTTTTCTGCTTGCGGCTGAGGCAAACAAGCGGGCGAATGGTTTTATGCCTTGTCCATGTGCTGGCTGTAAGAATGGTCACAATTACTCTACGTCAAGAACCATTCACGTTCACCTATTTGAGTCCAGTTTCATGCCCCACTATAATGTTTGGACCAAGCACGGAGAAAGAGGGGTTATGATGGAAGACAATGAAGAAGAAGAGGACGACGACGGCTATCCTGGCCATGGGTTCCCTGAATACGATGATACAACAATGAGGGAAGAAGATGAGCCGGTAATGCGGGAAGAAGCTGAGCCGGCAATGCGGGAAGAAGCTGAAGAAGAGGCATCGGATGAGCCCGTTGATGATCTAGGTCGGTCCATTGTCGATGCAAAGAGAAACTGCGCAAGTGATTTAGAGAAGAAGAAGTTGCAGCGCATGTTAGAGGATCACAAAAAATTGTTGTACCCGAATTGCGTAGGTGACAAGAAAAAGCTGGGCACCACACTAGAATTGCTAAAATGGAAGGCATAGAATAGTGTATCTGACAAGGGATTTGGAAAGTTGCTGGTAATGATAAAGAATATGCTTCCAAAGGACAACGAATTGCCCGACAGTATGTACGAAGCAAAGAAGGTTGCCTGCCCTCTAGGGTTAGAGGTGCAGAAGATACATGCATGCCCTAATGATTGCATCCTCTACCGCGGTGAGTACGAGGATTTGAACGCTTGCCCGGTATGCAGTGCATTGCACTATAAGATCAACCGCGATGACCCTGGTGATGTCGAGGGCGAGCACCCCAGGAAGAAGATTCCTGCCAAGGTGATGTGGTATGCTCCTATAATACCACGGTTGAAACGTTTGTTCCAAAACAAAGAGCATGCCAAGGCGATGCGATGGCACAGAGAAGACCGTAAGAAAGACGGAAAGTTGAGAGTACCCGCTGACGGGTCGCAGTGGAGAAAAATCGAAAGAAAGTACGGGAAGGAGTTTGCAGATGACGCAAGGAACGTATGGTTTGGTCTAAGCGCAGATGGCATTAATCCTTTTGGGGAGCAAAGCAGCAACCATAGCACCTGGCCTGTGACTCTATGTTTGTATAACCTTCCTCCTTGGTTGTGCATGAAGCAGAAGTTCATTATGATGCCAGTGCTCATCTAAGGCCCTAAGCAACCCGGCAATGACATTGATGTGTACCTAAGGCCATTAGTTGAAGAACTCTTACAACTGTGGAATGGAACAGATGTATGTGCGTGGGATGAGCACATGGGGGAAGAATTTGACCTAAAGGCATTGTTGTTCGTGACCATCAATGATTGGCCTGCTCTCAGTAACCTTTCAGGACAGACAAACAAGGGATACCGCGCATGCACGCACTGTTTGGACGATACCGACAGTATATATTTGGCTAATTGTAAGAAGAATGTGTACCTGGGACATCGTCGATTTCTTCCAAGTAGGCATCCCGTAAGAAAGAAAGACAAGCATTTCAAAGGTGAGGCGGATCACCGGACGAAGCATCACCACCGTACTGGTGCTGATGTACATGATATGGTCAAGGATTTGAAGGTGCTCTTTGGAAAGGGTCCTGGTGGACAACCTGTTCTGAATGACACTGATGGACGCGCACCCATGTGGAAGAAGAAATCTATATTTTGGGACCTGCCCTATTGGAAAGACCTAGAGGTCCGCTCTGCAATCGACGTGATGCACGTGACGAAGAATCTTTGTGTGACCCTGCTTGGCTTCTTGGGCGTGTATGGAAAGACAAAAGATACACCTGAGGCACGGGAGGACCAGCAACGTATGCACGGAAAATATGGCATACATCAGGGTCATGCAAGCTACGCTCTTACTGAAGAAGAGAAGGAAATCTTCTTTGAATGCCTGCTCAGTATTAAGGTACCGTCTGGCTTCTCGTCGAATATAAAGGGAATAATAAACATGGCAGAGAAAAAGTTCTAGAACCTAAAGTCTCATGACTGCCACGTGATTATGACACAACTGCTTCCGGTTGCATTGAGGGGGCTTCTACCGGCAAACGTTCGATTAGCCATTGTGAAGCTATGTGCATTCCTCAATGCAATCTCTCAGAAGGTAATCGATCCAGAAATCATACCAAGGTTAGAGAATGATTTGGTGCAATGTCTTGTCAGTTTCGAGTTGGTGTTCCCACCATCCTTCTTCAACATCATGACGCACATCCTAATTCACCTATGCGAAGAGATTAACGTTTTGGGTCCTGTATTTCTACACAATATGTTCCCCTTTGAGAGGTTCATGAGAGTCTTAAAGAAATATGTTCATAAATGTGCTAGGCCAGAAGGAAGCATCTCCAAGGGCCATGAAAATGAGGAGGTCATTGAGTTTTGTATTGACTTTATTCCTGACCTTAAGCCGATTGGTGTTCCTGAATCGCGGCATAAGGGTAGACTGGATGGAAAAGGCACGCTAGGAGGGGAACAAATAATATGTATGGACGGACATTCTCTTACTGAAGCACACTACACAGTTCTACAGAATTCTGCCTTGGTGGATCTGTATATGGATGAACACAAGAATTTGCTACGCTCCAAACACCCGGAGCGGTCTGATGACTGGATTACACGTGAACAAATCAGGAGTTTCGCCAGCTGGTTGCAGTCACGTACCATGCATGATGCCTCTATTGAAGATGACCTGTACTTGCTGTCCTAGTTACCATCTTCGAATATAATGACTTTCAAAGGGTACGATATAAATGGTAATAGATTTTACACGATCGCCCAAGATAAGAAGAGCACCAACCAAAACAGTGGTGTCCGCTTTGATGCAGAAACCAAGACGGGAAAGGAAACATATTATGGTTATATTACAGGACATATGGGAACTTGACTATCGACGTGGTTTGAAGGTCCCTTTGTTTCGGTGCAAATGGGTCAATATGACACGAGGCGGGGTAACGGAAGACCCGCAGTACGGAATGACAACAGTGGATCTCAACAATCTTGCGTATGCAGACGAACCATTCGTCCTAGCCAATGATGTGGCACAGGTTTTCTATGTGAAGGACATGTCTACCAAGCCGAGAAAAAGAAAAGATAAGGAAGCGAATGCATCTTACGATGAGCCAAAGCGGCACATAGTTCTTTCTGGGTAGAGAAACATCATGGGAGTGGATGACAAGACAGACATGTCAGTAGATTATGAAAAGTTTGATGAAATTGCTCCATTCACAGTGAATATTGACCCGAGCATCCTGTTAAATGATGAAGATTTTCCATGGCTACGGCACAAAGGGACACACGCGAAGAAAAAGTTTCACACCCAAAGATCTAGGATGTGATCGGCTTCACTATCATCACTTTCTTCTGTGTTTCACACCCAGGAGGGAATCCCTGTAATAGTTAGGGTAGCTAGTTATGTGTTTTGGCATTTAAAACGCAGAGAAATTTTATGTGCAAATAAACTGGATGCACTTCGTGTACAAAATGGACAATCTCTTTCGAAGTATCAGGGTTTCGGACGAAAACTCATCTGTTACAAAGGCATTTCATTTTTTAAATAACCTAAGCATTAC
Source organism: Triticum dicoccoides (assembly GCF_002162155.2). Taxonomy (NCBI): domain Eukaryota; kingdom Viridiplantae; phylum Streptophyta; class Magnoliopsida; order Poales; family Poaceae; genus Triticum; species Triticum dicoccoides. The sequence continues at coordinate 57,111,426 of NC_041390.1, read as the reverse complement.
CAAATTGAATATAATGATAAAACACACTAATATTAAACATAAAAAAAGAATCACTGAAAAATCTATTTTCAAAGTTAAGTTATTCATAAACTAGTGATTTACAGAAATTTCAAATAATTCAAAATTTAAACTATTCAAATTTGAAAACTACGGGCACTAACAGAAAGTTTGTAATTTTTTGTACCTAAAGCAAAAATATTCACAAAGAAACTCTAAATACAGCAAAAAACAACTCAAAAATAAATAAAACAAAAAAAGAAAATAAAAGGCCCGCCTACTGGGCCAAAGCGGCCTGCATACGACTAGAAACCCAACGTGTTGTTGGGCCAGGATGCAGGCCCGCAAAGGCCCTGTAGGCCCACAGGGCAGCACAGAACAGATAGGCCCAGTAGGCCTGCTTTGGAAGGAGCTCGAGAGAGCTACCGCACTGGGGCTTATAAACCAGTGCGGACGCCCCTCGGCTAGCGAGGTGGGACTAAACTTGCCGCACCGCACCTGCACCAGCACACCCCCTTTAGTACCGGGTCGTGGCTCCAACCGGTACTAAAGGGGGGGGGTCTTTAGTACCGGTTGGTGCCACCACCCGGTACTGAAGGGGTGCCGTTCCCGCCGCTTAGCCTGGCCAAAACAGACCTTTAGTACCGGTTGGTGGCTTCAACCGGTACTAAAGGTTGTTCTATATAAGAAAATACTTCAAAAAATTTGTTAGTTTCTCATCTCCCTCTGCTTCTTTCTCCTCTGCCCCGTCGCCACCGCCCCCGTCGTCGTCCGTCGCCGTCCCCGTCCCCGTCCCCGTTGTCCCCATCGCCGTGCTGCGCCCTGTCGTCGCGCCCCGCCCCGTCGTCCCCGCCCGGCCCGTCCCCGTCCCCGTCGCCGCCCCATCCCCATCCCCGTCGTCACCGCCCGTCTCCGTCCCCGTCGCCGCCCCCCGTCGTCGCGCCTCACCGGTGAGCTCCTGCCCCGGCCACACACACACACACACACTGTGTTATAGAAATATTAGAAATGTTAGTTATATAGAAATGTTTTTTAGTTATAGAAATATTAGAAATGTTAGTTATATAGAAATGTTAGTTATATTAGAAATGTTAGTTATATAGAAATGTTAGTTATATAGAAATGTTTTTTAGTTATAGAAATATTAGAAATGTTAGTTTTAGTTATAGAAATATTAGAATTGTTAGTTTTAGTTATAAAATTTAAAATTTGCATATATGAAATCACAATCCATCATTTAAAAATGTTACTTTACTTTTGCGGCATATAGTATTTGTTGTCGACGATGCCCGGCCCGCATCCTCGCCGTCGACCCGTTCGCGACGACGTCCTGCTTCAGAGGACCCATGTCCGGGACTGGGCTCCGCCGGGCTGGCACTGGGAGGTGCTACCTTCAGGGGCGCGACGCTTGGTGAGGAACCCAGCCCGGGGTCCCGTCGTCGACCCTGATCTCCTTTGGTGGCGTTCGTGTGGGCCACTTTCGGTGCGGAAGGAGCCAGCCCCGTCGGAGGTGGTACGTCACCGTGTCAGGGAGGAGGACGAGCACGTCCATCGCTACATGGCTGCTATGGACGTCAGGTTCTCCAATACCTGGCAGGTTCTTTGGGGAGATCACCCGAGCTATGATCCAGTGATGGTTCCTTCACTTTGGTTGTCCACCGCCTAGATTACTCTCTAGTATTCGATCTTTATTAGCTAGCTAGCTAGCTAGTGATGTATTCGATATATAATATTCGAGACGATGTATTCGAGATTATATCTATTATTCGAGACGATGTATTCGAGATTATATCTATTATTCGAGACGACGTATTCGAGATTATATACGATGATGCTTATTATGTACTATGATTGATTCAGTTTTTCCTTATTAATTGATTGCATCCATGCATTGTAATTTGAATATATTTCTTTTGGATTAGTTAAATAAAACCTATGGCGGACAATACCGGTAGAGAGGGAGAAGTGGCCCTGTTCAATATCATACACAATCCTCGCGGGCTAGATGATGATCAGAATGAAGAAGATTATGACAGCTCCGAATATCTAAACAACACCGGGGAGGGTGATATGATATTCGATCGCGACGACCGAATTGATAAAGTCATGAACTATGAACATGACGAAGAAAATGTTGATCTTGAAACAACAAAGACCGGCAAGGTATATATATTTATATAAGCAGGCATCTGGTGATCATCACATGTTTTAAATGACTTGAAGATATATTAACGAATCGATCTTTCTTCTTTCAGCCATCCGGATCGAGCAAATCTTCAGGCAACAGGAAACGAGGCCCGGACAATAAGTTGAAGGAGGGCGTAAAGTACAATATCGAGGCCATCAAACCTAATGGCGAACCATTAGCGCCTAAGAAGATTGCGGACAAGTTCATTCGTCAGTGCGGAGTTCTTGTGAAGGACCAACTCCCGATCTCCCTTCAAGAATGGAGAGAGCCAGCAAAACCACGTCCAGGAGTTACTTTTGTCGACGACAGACAAAAACTTCTGCTTTGGGAAACGCTCATGGAACATTTCACCCTACCAAATCATTTCACAGATGCAGATGTGGAGAAAGTCAAGGACGCTGCTCTTAGGAAGATGGCGGTTGCATTCAACAACCACAAGAATCGTGTATGGGACAAGTACGTCAAGGGAGGAAGGAAGACTCTAGTATTCGAGGGAACACTAGAGAAGCAAAGTGCTCATTGGGACAATTCCGTGAAATTCAAGGATTCGGAATTATCTAAGGAACGGTCGAGAATAAACAAGGCTAATGCCGCAAAAAAGGGTAAGTTCCATAAGCTGGGGCCAGGTGGCTATGCGGTGGGAATGCCTAAGTGGGATAAGTCTGAGAAAAAGATGGAGGATGCAGGTGTCACTCCAGAAACATTGAGCTGGCCCCCCAGGTGCAGGACTTGGTTCTATGCGCATGGGGGGGGGAGTTAGACCCGAAGACAGGCAAAGTTTCGAAGAAGGCATGTCTGGACGGAGCCGAAGATAAGCTACTTGTTGCAATAGAAGAGGCTCGATCGGGGGTGTTCGAGCCCAACAGAGAGAACGACGAGCTTACGCGTGCCCTGGGAAATCCTGAACACACGGGAAGAACATGAGGCAAGGGCGCTATTCCCTGGTATGAGGGGTTTTCGGATTGGAACGCCGACTACAGAACCCGTGCGAGAAAGAAGATTGTGGAGGAGAAGAAGAGGAAGATGGAGGAGGAGCAGAGGAAGCTGGACTATGAACGCCTTCAAGGCCTAGAATCAGCGCACGCGGACTTGGCAGTCAAATTCCAGCGGCAGCAGGAGCAGATCAACTCACTTAGCCAGCAAAGGGGGTCTCAGCAGCTGCAGCAGCTAGCGGATGATCCATCATTGGATAGCACTGTCCCATCCATGCCGAGAAGCAGCGTGGGTTCCGCCCCGGGCGACACATTGCTGGATAGCTACCCAGTGGGTAACATCATGGAGAACACTAACTGCGAGCTACACTTCAAAATGAAGAACATATCCATGAAGGTGGCGGACGCCCTTGCTTTTACAAATCCCCCCGAGGCAACCTTCCATTGCAACCCGATTCCAGCGGGCTATGCTCGTGTCTTGGTTGATGAGGTGGTGGACCAATATTCGGGGCTAGAGATTGACATTCCTGGAGGTGACGAGGAGCACACACTGGGAGAGGCCAACCATCGTATCATCCTATGGAGAAAGGATTGCATCATCTTTCGAAGGCCACCGACACCGCGTCATCCGACTCCTCGTCGAAGTCCGCCACCGAGTCAGGAGACTCCCGCTCCTCCAAGTCCACCAACGCGTCAGGCCACTCCTCCTCCAAGTCCGGCACAGCTTCAGGCCACTTCTCCTCCTCCAAGTCCGGCAAAGCATCAGGCCACTCCTCCTCCAAGTCCGGCACAGTTTCAGGCCACTCCTCCTCCTCCAACTCAGCCACGTCAGCCGTCTTCGCCGCCTCAGCAATCACTGAAGAGAGTCGCCTCAGCTATGGTGCGTAGCGGTACAAGTCGAGGTAGTATTGGAGGTACAGGCGGAGGCAAGCGATTTCAATATGGTCCAAGCAGCCTCGCTCCTCTTCCGCAGAGGTCTTATGACAAGTCTGAGGAGGAAAACACAGCCATATCGAAGGCCGAGGTGGAAGCCCATTTTGCACCGAAACCGCCACCGCCGCCAAGGGAGAAAGTGCCTGAGGAAAAGATTGACCACTTCATTCATATGGCTAGACCACCAGCTCCCAAGCCTGTTGACACAGACTATGAGCGCCACCTCAGGAAGTTAAATCGAGCACGTCTACGGAAAAGAGGCGAGCTCGAACTCGAGCAAATCAGCTGGCAAAACATGCGGTAAAACCGTTCCCCAGCTGGGAGAACAGGCGGCGCAATCAATCTCCCCGCTTGTTGTGCCAACAACACATGAGAGTACGCGCGCCCAATATTATTGTGGGAAAACCGTTTATGTTCCTGAGCTGGGCGATGTGGTAATAACCGAGGAGCATATTGAGCAGGCTAAAATGCTCAAGATCACTGTTGGACAACTCCTCGATATCGAGTCCATGCCTCTGATTGCAGAGGAGGAAATAAAACGGAAATATGTCCCGGGCCAACCTTTGGTCGAGCCAGACGAGGTCAAGAAGCTCCCGACGAGAATGTATGAATTGCATCAATGGTACATGGACATTACCAAGATTTCCAATCGAGAGTCCCTCATGGTGAATGTCAAGAAGGATCATTACTACCATGAGAAAGTTGTGTCCGTTGAGTATTCAGAACTATTTCAGTTATACAATCAAGACGCACTTGACAAATCTATCGTCAGTTGCTATTGTTTGTAAGTGATTTCTTTCTGTAATTTAAGTCTCAAGCTAGCTGTAGTGATCATTTTGATCAATCATTACCTGTAATTATCCTCACTATATTCTTTTTTCTGTGGTATTATGCAGGATGAAGATTTATGAAATGAAAAAAGGTGGACGCTATGGCATTGGGTTCGTTGACCCAAATACCATTAATGAATACACATAGAAATTATATTCATATTACGAAAAAGTGTAGACGAAAGCATGCTAGAGTTCTTCAAGCGCCTCAAATACAATGAAGATATACTACTTCCTTATAATTTCGAGTGAGTCACACTGTCTTGTATTACAAATTCTGTTTTTGCCTACTAGCTAGCTACATGTTTTTGCTTACATATGCCCGCTTAATTAAGACATGCAAACGTGTGTGCATGCAGATTTCACTGGATCTTGTTAATCATTAAAGTTGATGAAGGAACAGTTGAAGTACTAGACTCACTACTTAAGAAAGCAAGTGACTACACCATCGTGAACGGGATAGTCATCAGGTAATTTCAATCATTATTAACTATATCTCGGCCTATTTAATTAGTTCGTCATTTCCTGATAACAACTATTTAATAACTCATTTATTCATTTTCTTTGTCGGCGGGCAGGGCTTGGGCAAAGTTCATCAGCGTCACTCCAGGCCAATGAAAACGAAATCTGAAATGGTATCGACCCTAGATAAGTAATTAAGTAGTACTAGCTAGCTAGCTGCCATCTTTTTAATTATCATACTTGATTAATTATTATCTGATCAAATTCCATTCTCGTAAAGGCCCTGAAGTAGGCGCCGGGGAATAATCTGTGTGCATACTACGTTTGCGAGAATATTCGCATGATGACGTCCGAAAGGAGCAGATCTCAAAGACAGGAGTGGGTACGTTTGTCAGAACACTATTTACAATTTTTACACCATTATCGATATCTAGTCACATAACTAATACACATGCATATTGATCTCCTTCTTAACAGTTCAAAGAGGTACGGGAGCAGCTCCTACCAACGGAGCGCATACAAGCAATTCAAGAGGAAATAGCGGGATTTTTGCTCGACCAGATCATAGATCCCAAAGGAGAATACTATTACCCGCTACCGCCCCCATGAACCACTTTCAATTGTTATCGTGCTCCGAAGGCACCAATTAGGAAAAATTATATATAGCTAGCTAATTCACACATATATACACATATGTGTGTGTATATATATATATATATATATATATATATATATATATATATATATATATATATATAGTGTTACTATTAATCACCCAGGGTGTAGAATAAGTAATTCTTCATCCGAGGTAATCTTACGATCATTTCATAATCAAATTACGTTTGGAATTCAAATAGTTACATTTCTATTGATTCATTACGTAAAATTTGACATAAGAAAATAAAAATATAGGTCATAAGACAAGAAAATTTACAGTTTATGTGTATTTTAGACTATGTTTTTACGTTTGTAATTTTACATAACATAAAATATTTTGTACGGCGATTATATATTTTCTCACGGTCTCTTTTTACGTCGGAAATAAGACGAAACTTACGGAATGTAAAATTACGGTGCATTGATGGTAAAATAGAGGGAGGTGAAGAATAACTATTCGTCATCCAGGGTGACGAATAACGCGACCCGGGTCGCGCTATTCGTCATCCTGAATGAAGAATAGTTATTCCTCACCCCACCCAAACGTGCAACACCACTAGTTCACCACAACGTACGTGAGACAAAAAATACTTGTGAGGTAAAATTACGTCTGGAGTGGAGGAACCAGTGCCACATCAAAACCATCATAAGAAAAAGGTCTTGTAACGTAAATTTACAACACGCATGCGAGGTAGTTATGGCGTAGTGGCAATAAACCAACGGGATGACAGACATAAGAAAAGACTGGCGTAATTTTACGGCAATAAAATAAATCACCTACGTGACCCACTAAAAAAAGCCTTAAAAAAAGGTCACGTACGTCTACAACTAAGAAGGGTGCCTTCTGGGACTTTGGAGGCGACAGCTCTTGCGTTCCCAATGTAAATTGAAGGAAAACCTTTTTAGGGCTAAATGGAAGGAACACTAGGAGCCATATGTATAGCTGCTGAAACTCCATCGAGCACTGCTACAATGTTACTCCTTCGGTTCGTATGAAATTGATACTGCAGAGCAGCATATAAATACGTTTATGTTACTATGTTGATGTAGGGGAGCATTACTCTGCTTCACACTTTGTTTCACGCGGTATTCGCACTTCAAAGACCCTAGCACTGAGACACTTAAGATGCTCAAGAGACGAAGGCTAGAGATGTCCATATCTTAGTTTTTTGTCAACTATGGCAATTGGAGTTTCTCATATCCACGTATCATGATGATTCAATTCAATTTTCCCAAGCTAAACTATCATATATTTCTATCAGATTCTATGCCCATTTACATTATTGGACCCTACAATATTTTTTTAGGGGAGAGGACATGAGCTGACCTATTAATACTTATAAAGACACGATCTTTCCTTTCTTATATACTTTCCCATTTTAATGTTGCTCAAATTTGGCAAAACCAATGTGCTTGCTTTAAGGAAATTTTGAAGAAACTTATAAAATCCGAAGGCATATAACTTTAAGGGTGATTTTGGTTAACCCGCAAAAAAGAAGGCAATTTCGTTCACTTATATCAATTTTGTTATTTGTATGCAATCAGAACCTCAAAGGAGGTTCCCCGCAGAGAGAGAGAGAGAGAGAGGGAGGGAGGGAGGGAGGGAGGGAGGGAGAGAGAGAGAGAGAGAGAGAGAGAGAGAGAGAGAGAGACTGAATGGAGGTCCATATGCATCTGGGTATAAACATGTACAGATGAACCAACAGGGAAGAATGACCAACATAATAGATTTCTAGGAACATGATTACCATCATCAACAAGAAAGCAATTTTTTTATCAGATTTGCCGAGCTACATCAGTTCGTTGACGACAGAGTTCGCCTCCTCTTCAGCCACATTATTTTGGTGGGTGCACTACCCAGCGGCATGGTCTCCATCGGAAATTCTTCCCTCCGCAAGACCGCAAGAATTATTTGCTACTGTTTTCTCCTTGCACGTACATCATAAAACAACTTCCAATGATAGTCCTCGAAATGTTGTAACTGGACATCTTTAAATGCAGAAGCATTTGAAGCAGAGATCTGTTCCAGAAATAGAATTATGAATACTGAAACTGACTATTGCAACAGAGATATTCATATGAACCAAACAGTTGATTGAAAGGCGAAAGAATCATCTCATTCAGGACTTGAGCACAACTAATCAGAATTTAACGAGTTGATCAACTTCTAAGGCTGTACTTAAACAGCTAATATATTCCGGTCTTTATTGCCAAACTGTCTATGGAGTATAGGTTGCTAAATAAACTGGCAGACAAGCTATTTATGCCGCTCCTACTTGGCATTGGTATCAAAATAACGAAAGTGTGCACTGAAATAATTTGGTTTGGCAATCAGCACTTCAAAGGAATTAGGATTTGCAAGCGATGATAGACACAACTCACTATAGCGACGACAGGGATCAATAGCACCGTCTCACTCCCTCAAACGACCGATATAGATTGGGCGACTTGACACCATCTTGAGCCGCCTTTGTAATAGCGTGTAAAGACTTGACCGCCAGATAGGTAGCCAATTCGAAGGAACAAAAGCGGAAACTAGAATGAACCTATGATGGCATCAGCTAGGTGTCAAGAAATGTATTATCCTTTTCTAAAGAAAATGTGCAGGAACAGTATATGAATTCCAAAAAAACCTTTCAAGAATCATCATTCTAATGTAGAGCTTCACCTAAATTTGGGGACAAAATCAAAATCAAAATCAAATACACAGAGCTTAACTTTGAAAGCATTAACACAATCTGAAAAAAAAATGTCGCAAATTTATTAAAAATCAGAAATTCAGAATAGCCCAAAAGTTGATGGTTGTACAACCTTATTAAACACATCTTCTAGTTTTATGGAGGACACCATTATTTTTAACCCTGTGAAAATTACATCAAAATCTGAGTTGTAAACTTGAAACGCAGAGCTCGATTAAAAAGGGAAACACATGAAGTATGAACTGTTCCTTACAGCTTTATCTTACTGCCTGCTTATACTATTAGGTCATCAATGGAACTGTTGTATTAAAAGAGCAAACTAACTATTATCCATTACTTATATTATGTAATCTGTCTTGCCACTATATGACTCTTTTATGTGCGACCGCCACAATCTACTGTTCTTCACATTATCTATTCAGAAGTTTTCATTTTATTAAGGTGTTGATGGGTAGATGCCTCCTTATTACATCATAACTGAGGAAGAGTGTCATGTAATACCAGGTACAGTTCCTCCCCTGGTGTGCATTTGCTGAATTCAGAAACTTGAGATGATTAAAAGAATTCGATGCATACTCTCGAATGTTATATATTAAACTGATTTCAGTACCTTCCTCAGAGAAAATTACTAATGGAATGGAGTACCATAACCCACCTCCTTTTTTATCTTCCCCTTCTAAGTAAAACACCAAGACTCTGTTTTTCTTACAGAAAAATGACTAGGAAATAAATACCTGCAATTTTATATCACGTCAGTCTATAGTGTATTGTTTTTGAAGCATGATTCATCTCCACCTAAAATGTAATAGAATCACATAAATAATTTTGATCTAGGAATTTACACAAACAGCTGATGGGCACAAAGTCACAAACTGGAACAAATTTCCATTAGCGAGCACCAAAGGATGTGCTTTGAGGAAAATTTATGCAGGCAGCTAGGGACATTTCAATCAACAAATGGAACAAGAATAATTACAAAACTAGATATAAGAGTACTGACTGTGTATATAACCATACATACTGACCTATAATGGATTAGACGACTGTGCAGCCCAAGTAGCTTCCAGGCATGCACTAGACTGAAATCGGTGTTTTTTTTAAAAGCAGACTGAAATCAGCGTTGGGGTCAGGGAAGAACTGGAGGGGCGCTGTTGAGGAGTACGCGGCTGAGAGGGAAACACGATTGCTTGCTCGCGAAGGTTGGAGGCGGAACCTGCAGTGGCGTCGGCAGCGGGGGGTCGCACTATGCCTGGTGGAAGCACAGGGTACCTAGCACGGCGGTGCTCTTGCCGGCCGGCAGGCAGCGGCGGGGGAGGGGAGAAAGATGTGCTTGGGACCGCCGTGATGGGAGGGGATGCCTGCGCATCATGAAGAAGCCCTACCGCCAAGCAGTACCGACGCCTCTGCACACGGCTCGGCCAACCGGCATAGATGCCGAGCCCACGCGCCGGTCACCACGCCGACGAGCATGACGACGCTGAGCCGACGCCGACACCATGGTGAACCGCCCCTCGCATCGTCGCACATCTCGTCCTCTCCGCTCCTGATTAGAATCGGAGAGGGGAGTGGGAGAAGTGGGCTGTTTTTTTTTTTTTGAGGGGTATAAAATTTTACATTGGTGCAGCGGAGATCGGTCGAGCCACGGTGGTTTCGTTGAGCCGTGCGATCGGGCTAGGTAGTCTGGCTCGGTTGGTCGACCGGGGTGAAGAATTAATTATTCTTCACCCAGGGTTATTAATAAAGTTTTTATATATATAAAACAGGAAAATGGGTTGATACTTCTAGGAGTACATACTCCCAAGTCGTCGACCCACCTCCTATGACTACCCACCTCCTATGACTACCCGCTGTCATACGCCGCCTCTATCTATCCGGCTATAGCCACGTTTTAAACCCCTTTTGGCTTTTCAATAATAAGATAATTATTTGCTACTTGAAATTGGCCAGAACAGAATCCTTTTTTCTAGGGATAACAAAGGTCCCGGTTGAAACTAATCTGCGTCGATTTATTCTTCTGGCTACATACCTTGGCGACGGTTGCGGCTGCGTCTCTCCTGCCACCATGGATCTATTTCTTGTAGCTTAGTCGCCGCCGACGGTGGCCGCATCTCTCCCGCTAGCCATGCTCTGCATGCATCGGCATGGAAGAAGACGACACCCCCATTTCTTCCCAACAAGTCTCCGGAGTCCAACGCTCTCCACCGGCACTTGTCCCGTTCAAATCGGCCAAATTTCAGATGTGGTATGTTGCTCACCATTAATCTTCTCGCATATGTTAACACATACGTACATCTCCATGTAGCTAGCTTGACGTTTATACATGTAAATGAATCTAGCTCTTTGTGTTCTGGTATACTGTATGTACGACAGGGCACAAGCATGACGGAGGACACTCGAACAACGGCGACGACTGAATCAATCCCGCCGTCGGTGCCTAATACTAATATACATGTGCTCAGGTATGGATGCATCGCCCCTTCTCATGCATGCTTCACGTATGCTTATATTATAAATCTTTCTATCTTGCTTCGTTTCATCAAGTTGGATTGTCATCTAATTCAGATCCGAAAGAATCATCAACAAGCAATCAGGATCAGTGGAGACTTGACAAATGTAGAGAGATTTGCCGACGGCGGAGCGGCCGTCACACAACGCCACGGATGGCGGCAGCTCACGGCATGCACACATAGCGGCAACATGGCCGGCTGTGGCTAAACGGCGATGATGAGAAACAGCTAGACTCCAGACGACGCATGCGCGATGAGTGATCCGACTCGCTCGATCTCAGTTGCAGTGTCGCAGCCCTCCCTCGGGTCTGCTGTCTCCAAATCTGGCACACGCTGTGGAAATATGACGACAGATTGAATAACACATGAATCAATACATGGATCTCCTAGCTACCGATGGTGCCTGATTGATCCATGCCCTATGATATAATGTGTGCATGAGATAAATTTGATAGCACGTGCACCAACAACCGAATCATGTTTCTTATTACGATGATGTATATGCTCCCTGCAAAGAAAATGATGATGTATATATACTCCTTCTGATGCAGTATATACTTTTAATGAACTTAATTTTTATTTCAAATAAATATACTAGTTGTTCTGAGAATGGAGGAATGCATATATGTATGCTCGCTCCTTTTGATGCGGTATATACTTCTTCAGAAAGAAACTGCAGCACACTCTTCCGAAAATGCAGTATACACTTCTTAAAAAATGGCAGTATATACTCCTTGAGTATTTGTTGGTATATACCCCCAAAAAATGGCAGTATATACTCCTTCAATTTTGTTGGTATATACTCCTTCAAAAAATCAGCATATACTACTTATAAAGGCAGTACAGACCTCTTTACAAAAAAAATGCAGTATATGCCTTCCATGTAGTTGGGTATATATCGTCCACCACCCATCTGAAATATATGAAAACACATATGAGGTATATACTAGTATGTAGATAAAAAAGGTCTATATTTTACACGCTTCATTCCCAATCTAAAGAGGTATAAATGTTATATACTAAGGTTCAAAAAAATTAAAAAAAAGGTATATACTACTTGCGATCAAAGTGGCAGCATCACAAAAAAAAGGGTATATACTACTTGCGATCAAAGTGGCAGCATCACTTCCGTAACAGACTTTGCCCCGCAAAAGAAAAAGAAAAAAAGACTTTCCATTGGATAACATGCACCGGTTACCTACAATCTTGGAGGTTGTTTGCGCATGCAACATAATTTGCTAGTACTATTTTATTTATTTAATTCATTGGCTAGGGTGGGAGTACATACTCCTGGGAGGACACTCAAAATTGCAACTACAAATGCAAGAACCAAAAAGAAAAAGTATACAATTAAATAGAATGTATCCTCATTCTCTGCTTTCGCATACTGATTGTGTCCGACGTTGTCACACAAAGCCTTCATTGTCAACCATCCAGCACATCTCAACATTAGCTTAGCGGCTCTATGTCCTATAGATCATTTTTTCATAGATCTATCACAAGAGAGCCACGATAAAGTCAACTGAAAAAGAAATTAAGAAAAGAAACAATATCCAGTTAGATGAACCAAAAAGTTATGAACACAAAGGAAAATGAAGGAATAAATTACCAGATATATTGAAGTATCCTCGCTATTATACATCTATATGAAAAATGAGACGTGCCTTCCTATAGGAGGTATTCGTATAAGTCAAAAATTACAAGCACATGGCTAAGATATGTAGATGAGACAAGGTTTGCGAATTACAACATACAGTTCAAGTCTCAGGTTTCACAAAAATATTCTGCACAAAATACATGAATCGTACATACCTCGCACGAATAAGACTAACATCGAGAGAGAAAAGAGTCACATGATATTTTTTTATATTCATCTCGAGGTCGCAGCTGAGTTATCCGGGCAGTCGTAGTCTCCATGGTGTATTCCTCGATTATGGCCGTGTGCATGGCAAGGTAAAAGTGTGACAAACCAGTGGAGATGCCTGCAGTTCGAAAATAAATAGGTAAATTGCTATAGATGTAATGGAGCAAAAACAGCCGGCGAGCACCATCAGCGAGCACGGCGGTGGCAATGGCAACCATGGCCACGCAAGATATTCTGGTGTAGAAGAAAATGAGGGAGAGGTGAATACGTATCACATTGGTATGCAAATGCGTGCTTGTATTTGGTCCAGGTTCAATTGCTAGGCAAATTATGGCAAGTACGTGGGCTCTTTATTTGGTAAACAATCAAATTGGAGGGCATCTATCATATTTGGAAAGAATCGAATTAATGAGCAACAACATTATGCGAAAATCATGGAAGGGAATAATCCATGCTCATGCAATAATATATGGAAGGTGAGAATCATACCACAATTGGGCCGCAAGAAATATTTAAACATGGCTAATGAATGCTGTTAACGGGTGTAACAATCGAAACCCGATATGCATTGGCAGGATCGTGGATTGATCCGGATCATGCATCACATATTAAGTTACATGATTGATATCCACATTGACCGAATAAAGAGATATACATATCCAGTATGTAATGAATGGCTAATATGCGAAAGATTACACATAGCCCGACACACAACCCACATTTCGATAATAATTAG
>NC_041390.1:57084270-57097414 GCF_002162155.2 Triticum dicoccoides | reverse complement strand
TCCAAATACATATAAGATATTCTGAGGTGGTAGAAGTTCAAATATCATACATGCTACTCACCACACAATGCAGGCAAATGTATATGTGATAATAGTGAACTAGATCATTATGGGGCGCGTTGCTGCATCCTTTCAGTTGTTCAATAAAACGGTAGGATTTTTATAAATATACATATGCGTGAAAACTACAATTAAATCCGCATAACTTATCCGTACAATATGGACAATAGATAAACTGAACCGGAAGATAATAGATTCCTTCTCAAAACATGCATTGCTACTTATTTTAACTGAAATTCCCACAATAACAACAAATATTGCCAAAACCATACAAGCAAACACGAAAGAAACACATATTAATGACACTAACAACTTAATAAGCAAGAGTAGAAAAAATAGGTAATCGGTTTTCTCCTTTGTAGTACCAAAACATCTTTCGTAGGCACAACTTGTTTATTCAGATACCACACATAACCACTTAACATCGTAGAAGTTTATGGGGGAACATCATGTAACCATTCAGCAAACAGAATTGCCTAGCTCAATTTCATGGCAAGGTAAGAACAAAGGTATATAATCCACAAGAAGAAGTGACAATCACCAATCCCGTATTCTACCTGCAATAGGTCTTCCTGCCCAAAGACTTCATTTTCATCAGTTGGTGACAATTCCATATAACCATATTCCTAAATGATTTTCTATAACAGACTAATGTTTATAGTGAAAATTCTTGTAGAAGTCTTGTTATATTACTTCTATCAGAGATTTTCATGTAGAAGTCATGTAGTTTGGTGACAAAATAGAATCTGTACCTTCTGATTTTGCATTAACACGCAATAGGTGCCTATCAATTTTCCTATGTTTGTGCATTCTATTACTTCCATCAGAGATCTTCAGGGCATCCTGAAAAGAATAAAATAAGTGTGATGTGTTGCATATGCAAAAAATTCAATTTATCAACTACTTTGTAAGATATATTTTCATCTAAAACATATACAAGCATGAAAAATTTGGAAGGGCGAATGCAAAGTTATGAACCAGATAGCTATTTTTCATTGCCACACACAATCTGAGATGGAAAAGAGAGTGCCCTACACTGTACTGACATGTTTAATTTTAATCTGGAATAAGGTATATTGTAAGCTTGCACTAAGCACTCCAGCAATAACAAATGATTGTTTACTTCAGCTAAGTGACAATGATCATATGCATCACTTAATCATGCATTGAAAAAGCTAATCACTCAATTGCCTGGTGGAAGTAGGCACTGGTGCAGAGATGCCTGCAACTGAATCTGAACGAAGCAGAGGAGCGACAGAGATGCCTTATTTTCCGAATATCCCCACGCACGCCAAGAAAATGTGGAGACAACCTTCTGCCTCTAATTCTTCCACAGTCACTGCTGACGTATCACAAAAGAGCCCATGTTTGACTGTGAAGGGTATTCTGGTACGGAGGCAATATGTACCATAGCATTTTAATCAGGAATGATGCAGAAACATAATCTAAGCAAGCGTACATCTACATGAAGGCTAAAACATGAAAGGTGCGTGGTTTTCCACATGAAGATTGAAGATTGTCAAGTGAAAGAATTACCCAAATCTAAATGCCAGGACCTGTGTCCAATATTTGCCCGAAATTGAACACAGCCGGGGATGAAAGCCACATGTACAAAATTGGGATTGAGAACATATTAGCATAACTCAATCCTTTGTTGGATGATGGATCGTGCACGAGAAAAATGCAGATAGAGAGCAACCTTGCTGGGGACCATGGGGGAGAGCCGGAGGAAAGGAAGAATATATGCAGATGCATACACTAAAGCAGATGCAAGACAAAAAAGAGAAACGGACACCCTCCATTAAAACGGGCCTACAAGAGCAGTGCGGGAAAGAAGCAACGGCAAGGTTGGGATTTTATCAGCTCGCTTGAATATGCAGAGACACGGCTCGTGTGAACATGTAGAGACACAATTAACCTCTCAATCAATCAATTGGCATGAATATGAATATGCGATGAAACTGACCTGCTCGAAGCATCGATTGGCATTAATGGCCGATTAACTTTTCAATCAATCATCCTTCATGGTTGAACTTCGGGACTGTTCATCACCACACCCCATCCGGCAGTGCCACTCGCGTCCGTGCAAAAAGGAGGCGTTGTCCATCGTGTTCGTGCAACCGAACATACCTTGGAGTAGCGCAGTCGCCATTGCAATCCAAGCCCCCTCTCGGTTGGCACCCACGTCGGTTTTTGCGTTCGACAGGATCCTTGTACAAGACCAATAGGCCCAATTGAATCTCAAATGCCGAAAAAGCCATCGGAGCAGCGGCCCGAGAAGGTTAGCGCTCATTAGGGAGCTTGTACGTGCGATTTTGGTGCAATTAAGAGCAAATCGGACGACCAACAAAGCCTAAAAGTGATGATCCAACGGTTATAAATGATGATGGTCTGAGAAGGCAGGAAAGGTGCTCAGTTATAATGTATCTAAATTGATCATTCTTCTTCCTCACAATAGCACTACTTTTTGCTACCCTTCCGGTCCAGCATTGTGAAATTGCACTTTTTCAAATAGCATAAAGGGTGAAGATCCTAAGAGAAGATCTTAATCTTCAGTATGACCTTGATTTCGAAACAGGTTTCCTACAGAATCAAAGTCTGTGTTCATCTTGCCCGCAAAAATAAACCCGACTATAAAGCTACCTGATGGCAAGCCTCCTTAAACCATCCATAGGATATAAGGGTACATTCATTGCATACTAAGGTCTAGTGTCCTGATGTAATTAGTATCTTCCGCTAGTTCAAACTCACCACAAATCATCACAACCAATTTTTCTCAAAGCTCAACAGTTTGAATACACCTCTTGTAGTTCGAAAACACAGGAACTTGTACTAGAATTTGTTTGTCCCAGGAACTTTCATTTGGTGGCCGGCGTTGTAGTGGCGTCGACGGCAGATGAGTCTTGTAAGATCAGTGCATTGATTGCTCCTGAAGATAGGACTACCAAAGAAGGCGGGGATGAATACTACAACATGCGCATGCAGTGCACGCTGACGGTTAGTTAGACCGGTTGGTGCTACGGGCTAGCTGGCGGGCGGCGAGGCCACCGGATTTCTTGTTGCGCGTGGCGCGAGGTCAGGACACATCATCAATCTTGTAGGTAGGATGACAGTTTTCACCAGCAAGGTGTCTTTATTTGATTTATGTATTTATTTTATAAGGCCTTAATGAATAATGTAATAAAGATGGTTGTGTGCATTACTCGATGCGGAGGCCGGGGTAATCCACCTTTTCGAAAGAAAGGAACTTTCTTCTAGTATTAGGTGCATGTCATGGTTGTAAATGAAACATAATTTTTTCCAGACAATTTGTGTGTAGACGCTCCCTTCTAAATCTCATAACAGAGGTGTCCCGAAGCACTTGTTGCAAATTAACATGGACCGATCTAGATACGCGACCTGCCTAAACCTGCTCTAGAAACTAAAGAAAACCCTAAGCGGTTCCATGTCCTAAATTGGTTCCTAGGAGAGGTAAGTATTTCCGATGTGCAAGATTACCCGTGTGTACTCGCACACACTCTATTCTTGATGCCTCCCAGGCCCAGGTGGTTATAGCTGAATCGAAAAGCATGACGGGAAACGGGGTAGCAGACTATGGTCCTTGGTGACGAGACTTGCACATGAGTACTCTGCCCTACTAGATGCATGTAGCCAGAGTATTATAGAACCTACCTAGTACCTAGCATATTTGATTTATTAATTTTGATCACAAGAGCTCTCTCCTACCCTATGTATGAATATATAAGCATGAACCAACAAGTAGACTATTGTGATGTGTGTAGGGAATAAATAGCAACTTGAACTTGATAGTACTTTTTTGTGAGGGGAAGAGATATTCATTACTCCGGTATAAAGTTACAGTCGGCTAACAAGAGCTGACAGTAGAGTTAGCTAAGACATAAGCGCACGCACCCAAACAACTTTTTTTTTATGTTTTAGTACAAAGGTGCGAGAAGATGCACCTTATTTGGAAGATGATCAATTTTTTTTGAGAATGTTCTCTCTGTTCCCATTTAGATTTCCGCTCACATCATTTAAGATTTCTCCTCACCTCATTTAGTAGATGGGCAGAGCCAAGGCCAAGCCCTCTCCATGGTTGCAGCGATCTCATTTATCTCTCGGTGTGGTACTTCAGAAAACTAAGAAGGTAAATATAGTAGATACATTTATGTTAACACTTCTACTACGATATAACCCCCCAAACACATCAATGGAGCAGATCTCTTCGTATCCCTTCATAATAAAGGGTAGAATGATCTTTTTAAAAAATGCGTTGCATGCGCCGAGCGCGCGGATACACGGCCTATGTATCATAACGGAACCAACCGGAAGAGGATACTTGTTGTACCCACTTACTTTCTTTTTCGCTTCTTATGAGGCAAATATAACTTCGTGAACTTTCAGCCCCGTTTTTTCGTCTTTTTTAATGGAGTTTTCTTCTGTTGTTTTCAAATGCACAACTTTTCTTTTGAAATAACATTCCTGCACTTTTTCTCAAATTTTGAATCTTTTTAAATTTCTCAAACTTTTTTGTTGCAAATTTTTTTAGTGAACTTATTTTGAAAATCTAGGAATTTTTTCAAACCCGTGAACATTTATTTCAAAATTGATGAACTTCTTCCAAATCCGCAATGTTTGGGTCGGCCCAACAGGCGCCTGATGGGAGCGATGCCATCGCCTATTTCGGCCAAGGCCTAAGCGTTTTTTCTTCTATTTTCCCATTTTTCTTCTTGATTTTTGTTAATTCATTTTTCTATGTTTCGAACTTTACTACCGACTCCATTTACTTATACAAGGCCACTATGAAATATACATTTTGCATCTATACAAGACCACCAGCAGTAATTAAGGCAAATTTATGATATTTTCTCGTGCTAGCAACCTGTTTAATACTTGCATACATGCAGTTATAATGATAGTCAGCTGCTTTCTCCACTCAGTTTTCTTGCATGCATGTGGCGTATTAATGATCCAAGTAAACGAAAACAAAAGCTAACTTGCAAAGAAGGCATTAAATTTTACATTAATATCTGTAATATGAGTTTGTGGCCTTGTATATAAAAATGGAGGGAGTATTATTTTTTAAACCTGTTGAAATTTTTGAAAAAAGTAGTATACCAAAAATTCTTGTCTTCAAATAGTGTTCAATTTTTTCAAAAATTCTGGAACCAAAAAAAGTGTTCCCTTTTTCTAATTTTTTGATCACAAATTTAAGAAATATTTGTGTTTAAAAAAATTTGATAGTTTTTTAAAAAGTATGTGATTTGCAATTTATGTTGAAAATTTTCAATAATTGTTGGGAATTTGTTAACAAATTAAGAGAAAGTGTTCAAGTTTGTAAAATTTTCATACACAATATAAAATTCCAAAATTGTTGCTAAATTTTAAGAAAAGTTTAGGAGACAAGAAAATGTCCGTGTTGATTGATAATGACGGAAATTGCAAAAACAAAACCATTCAAATGAGGAAAAACTACATGGTCACTGACGCACTCGTCTGGCCCAGTCTAGCACACTCCTCTTAGCCGGTGATCTTTTGACCATGGATAAATTACCGCGACTTCTTCTAGCATCCTGGCACGGACATATGAGGCATTAGTGATAGGTTTGACTTCTGACATAGTTTGCACATTGGAAGATATGACTTCTGACGTCGTTTGCACATTGCAAGACGAACGGCCATTTATCGGCCCTTTTTCACCGAGAAAACTCCGAAAAATGCAAAATTTGCTAAAAATCCAAACAACTTAGCTTGATGCCTTGAATTGTTCATAGAAGCTGGTGGAAATTTTTGGGGGGCCATTTGACGGATGTCAAAAAACAACGTGCTTTTAGACGGACCCTTCTACATGAACGCACCTTCCGTTGAACATGGTCTATTTGCACATTATTGAAATAATCCCAAGTTTCGAAAGTAGGTAGGTGGCCATGGTATGAATCCATGCCTAGTATGAACGATTTTGAACACCGTATACAAGTTGCGACAAGTCCGACCATTTATCAACATGTTTTAACTAAGAAAACTTCAAAAATGCAAAAGTTGTAAAAAAAAACCCAAGCAACTTGGCACGATGCCTTGAAATGATCATGCAAGGTCATGAAAAAAACATTGGGGCCTTTTGACGGATGTTGGAAAAATAATCAGGGCCATTTCCGTACAATTTGATGAAAATACTTGTATTTTTTGAACAAATTTTGCAAAAGCGAACATTCCTTGAATTGTTGAACAATTTAAAAGTGAGAGCATTTTTTGAGAAAGGAAAAAAAGAAAAAAAATGAAAAAGAAACAAAATATGAACAAAAGTAAAAAATAGTGAGAAAAAGACCGGTTTGCTACAGTTTCTGCTTGTTGAGGATAGTTCTTGTAGTCCCCGTTACCTAGTTAATCTAGCTCCTGTGACTTTTTTGGTGAATTTTTCCATGTTTCCGAGTGTGATAATGGGACGGCCCAGTCGGGCGGCCTCCTATGCATCGCGCAGTCTATTCAGCGCGGGTGCTGATATGTGTCGCCTATAGCAAGACCAGAGGAAGTCTTGGTAGAGGTGAGGTCCATATTGGGCCGATCAATCGCGGCACAGGCCACATGCCATATTCTTGAATGTTTTGCTTTTTTACGCCTTTTTTCTTTATTTACATTTCCATATATTTTATATTGCAAAAATACATAAAACATCTCAAAAATGTTAATGAAGCATTTTAAAAATTGTTAACAGAAAAAATGTTTCTCATGTATAAGAAAAATGTATAAAACAAATATAATGTTTGTGAAAAAGTTGATCATGTAATTAAAAAATGTTAATCAAGCATTTGGAAAATGTTAAATGTGTACAAACAATGTTGATCATGTATTAAAAAATATATGATAATTTGAGCTGCTCCAACAAGCCTGCCCCACACCTCCGCCCCGGCGCCTCCCTTGTGTGCCCCGGCCGTCCCTCCCCCGCTCGGCCGGCTCCTGCGCCGGCGACCTCTGCGGCTCCGCTTCGCCCTCAAGGGTCCCCTCGCGCCATGGCTTGGTCTGGCGACCACTCGCAGCGGCTGGCTGAGGTGTTCACCGTGATCCACACCACGCCGGCCATGCACCAGGAGGCGACGCTCCTCGGCTTGAACGTCGTCGTGGCCTGGCTCGACCGCGACCTCAGGGTCACCACGCAAGACATAACCGTCGCCATCGTCCTGGAGTTGGGCATGCTAGTGGACGATGTGTGCATCGTCAAGCACTTCCCGGAGGCCTTCCTTGTGTGTTTCTTCCACCAGCACCACTGCGCGGACGCTGTCGGGCGCCGGGACATTCCGTTCCGGGACACCAGGCTGCAGATGCGGGCTTGGCGGCTTGAAGCTCACTCCAAGAATGTGGACCTCGTCCACCACGTCCGCCTCTGCCTGGACGGGCTCCCGCTGCAGGCGTGGGACGATTTCGCCGTCGCGCAGGCCATTGCACCAGGGTGCTCCATCGACTACATTGAGACTGCCTCCAAGCTCAAGACTGACACCGAGGTGCTGGGGGTGTGGGCGTGGACGGCGTCGCCGGCCAACGTCCCGCGTGTGAACTGGGTGACCCTGCCGGCACGGGCGGGAGGGCAACCAATTTTCAGGCATCGCGGCCTCGAGCGGCGGGTGATCATTCACCTGTCCATCCATGAAGATCCCACGCAAGGGCCCAGGATCGTCTCCAAGGGATACAACTTCCAGAAGGGCGTCATCGACGGCGAGCGCCAGGCTCGTGACCCCTTCGAGTGCATTTCTCGACCAGTCGACCACCATAGGAGAGACCGCGACGATGACCCCGGTTGAGGCCGTGATGGGGGTGACCGCCACAGTCGCAATGACTCGCGCTCGTGCGAGGGATGGGGTGACCGTATCCGGCGCAACCTGTCGCGCCAACCTAGGGATGCCTCGCGGGACAACCGTCGTGACGGCGGGCGTGATGGGCGCCGCGGTGATGGTGGTCGGCGCCGCTCTGCCGGCCCTGGAGTGGATGATGGGCGCGCCGCGGTGCTTCTGGGCCCTGGCGTTGATGCTGCTGCGGTGCTCCTGGGCTCTGGCTCTGCCAGCGATGAGGCGGGCCGCACCCTCGAGTCGTTGCATCTGCTGGCCACTCCTTTGGCTGCTGTTGGGCGCGGCCGTAGCCCGGTGCGTCAGCGCTCGCCACGCGCGGCACGCCGCCGCTCCCAGGAAGACCTCACGCCGACGGCCTCTCCTCCTCTGTCGCCCACAACCGTCCTCCCACCATTGTCGTGCTCCAGGAGAAGCGATGATCACCCTTCTCCGCTCTCTCAAGCCCTCCCAAGCGAGACACTGCTCCGCCTATGCTCGCCGGTCACGCTCCAAGAACCGCTGCTCTCACCCGCAAGGCCTCCAGGATTCGAGGCCTCCCCAACGCCTCCCCTGATTTCTAGCGGGCCGCTGCGGCGCACGCCATCGCCGGTGAGGCTTCACAGGGGGGATGCCTCGGTTGGTGGTGCAGTTGGCTTGCATCACTTGGCGCCGCTCTTCGAAGAGCGCTAGGGCGCCATCCTGTCCTCCCCTGCTCCAACACCTGCGAGGACGCTGACGACTCGTCGGAAGACTCTGGCTGGGATCGCCATCTCCAAGACCGGTGGCGGGTTCTCCATCACCAAGCCACGGGCTGCTGGCCGCCCTAAGGCGGCTCCGGCGGCAAAAGCGGCTGAGCTGCTGGTGTGCCTCTCTTTGTGCATCGTCAAGGATGGGGAGGACGTCACTGCCGCCGCTCTGGACGCGTTTGCGGAGCGTTTCAAGGAGCAACTGTCGCCGGACATGATCGTGGCTATGCGAGGGCTGTTTAAGCTCGACAACAGCAACGCTACGGGTGTTGAAGATGCTCTCATTGCGCATGGAGGGGAAGGCGCTCTTGATCTAGAGACGAATGACGACGGCGCCGCGGCCCAGTAGGCGGCCACCTGAGAACTTCACGTTCGCTGTGCACCTGGGGTCCCGGTTTCCATATGTTAGCGCAATTCCATGTTCTGGTAGCTATTTGGTTAGTGTGTAAGGGTGATCAACGGGCCCGGAGTGCCCTGTTAGGTGTCTATTCCATGTGCCAGGATGCTGTATGTGCCTGGAGTGTCTGTGTTGGCCTATGGCCATGTATCCAAACTGTGCAAGAGCTGCGTCTACTGCAGATGCTTCACCGTGTTGCCCAGAGACCGCATGTTTTTGCTGTGTGTGTGACTGCTTGCTCTGCTTCCACTATGAAGTCATACTACAAGGTGCTCTACATTTCAAGATGTTAGAACAACCGATTAATTTTCTGAGTTGGAACGTAAGGGGTCTGAACTGCCCGGACCGGCGTGCCACGGTCAGTGCCACGATCGCCTCGTCGTCGTGCCATGTCGTGTGCCTCCAAGAGACTAAGCTCGAAAATGTTGATTAGTTCACAGCAGCCTTCCTGGGGGGTCATAGGTTGCGTAGCTTCGCGCAAAGGCCTGCAATTGGCACTAGGGGTGGTATCTTGATGCTTTGGGATGACCTCCTTGTGGATGTTTCGTGCATCAACACCACGGCGTTCTGCCTTTCCGCCATGGTCAGTGTGAGAGGGACCGACATGCTCTTCAAGATCACCTCCGTCTACGGTCCCTCGGACTCCTCTTGCAAAGATGCCTTCTTTGCTGAGCTTCTGGCAGAGAAGCCACCAACCGGGGTGGCCTGGCTTGCCACAGGCGATTTCAAGCAAATCTACCGGCATGAGATAAAAATAAGAGAAATGTCAACCGCGGCAGGATCAACCGTTTCAGGGCAACGCTCCACAGTTGTGAGCTCAAAGAGATCCACCTTCAAAACCAGAGATTCACTTGGAGCAATGAGAGGGCAAATCCAACCTTATGCAAGCTTGACTCTTTTTTCTGCAATGCCGAGTGTGACACAACTTTCAACACTCATGTCCTTAATGCGATTTCCTCCTCTCTCTCCGACCATTGTCCGCTTCTTCTTGCTGATGACAAGGGACCAAGAAGGCCTCGAGTGTTTAAATTTGAAAACTTCTGGGCATCCATGCCCGGGTTCAACGAGGTGGTTCAAAAGGCATGGAACGAGAGGGTTGACCACACTGAGCCATACCTCATTCTTTACCACAAGCTCAAGAAGACGGCTCTCCGCCTCTCTGAATGGAGTCGAGGTCTTTTCTCAAAGGCTAAAATT
Organism: Triticum dicoccoides; assembly: GCF_002162155.2. Taxonomy (NCBI): domain Eukaryota; kingdom Viridiplantae; phylum Streptophyta; class Magnoliopsida; order Poales; family Poaceae; genus Triticum; species Triticum dicoccoides. The sequence continues at coordinate 57,087,197 of NC_041390.1, read as the reverse complement.
CACCACCAGGCCGCGCTCTTGGTGATATTTCGCCTCGACATCGCCCAAGAGGATAGGCTCTCCTCTGAGGAAATTGAGCTCCGGGCCAAGCTCAAGAGAAGGGTCATCGCCTTGGCGGCGCTTGTAAGATCATGCAAGAAGCAATGTGCAAGAACTGCCAACCTTAGAGATGGGGATGCTAATACAAAATTCTTCCATCGCCGAGTCAATGCAAGGAGGAGAAAAAAAACATATCTATAGAATAAAAAATGAGCATGGCTGGGTCACCGAGCACGATGCCAAAGAAAAGATAATCCATGACCATTTTTCCAATGTCATGAAGAGAGGCCCCCGATGCCAGAACGATTTCAATTGGGATGAGCTAAATTGGAGCCTCTTGAATTGCACGATCTTGGCTCCCCAATGGCCGAGAGTGAGGTCCTAGATGCGATCAACGACATGCCAAGTGATAAGGCGCCAGGGCCGGATGGGTTCACGGGCCTCTTCTTTAAGAGGTGTTGGGACATCATTAAGCACGATCTCATGAAGGTGATCACACAGTTTGACTGCCTTCACACCTCAAACCTCCAGTGGCTCAACTCCGCAAATGTCGTGCTCCTGCCCAAGAAGGAAGGGGCGGAGGGGATCGCCGACTATAGACCCATCAGCCTCATCCACGCGATCGCAAAGATTATTGCGAAGGTGCTATCCATGAGACTAGGCCCACACATGAAAAATCTCGTCGCTAATGCCCAAAGCGCCTTCGTCAAAACAAGAAGCATTCACGACAATTTCTTGTATGTCTGCAACCTTGCCCGACGCCTACACAAGAGGAAGACCCCATCCCTCCTCTTCAAGCTCGACATCCGCAAGGCCTTTGACTCCGTGAAGTGGGAGTACTTGCTTGATCTCCTCCAGCGGCGTGGATTTCCAAGTAAATTCAGGGATTGGATCGCGGCCCTCCTTAGCTCTTCATCCTCGAGGATCATCCTGAATGGTATTGCCGGCTGTCCAATAAAGCATGGGAAGGGGCTTCGGCAGGGAGACCCTATTTCCCCGCTTCTCTTTGTCATCGCCATCGACCCGCTCCAAAAAATCCTTGATGTGGCAACAAAGAAGGGGCTCCTCCATAAAATCTGGGGAAGGGGGGCCATGATGAGGACCTCTCTCTATGCGGACGACGCGGCCGTCTTCCTGGCACCGATCAAGCAGGATGTTGACAACCTTGCTAGCATTTTGAGGGGATTTGGGGATGTCACGGGTCTTTGCACCAATTTCCAAAAGAGCTCGGTGGTGCCCATCCGTTGCAACCACCTCGATTTGGAGTCCCTAACTCAAAGCTTGCCGGCTGCGCGTGCGTCTTTTCCTTTACGATACTTGGGTCTCCCCCTCTCCGTGTGTAAGCTGAAATTGGTGGACTTCCAATTCCTCGTGGACAAAGTGGCAAGCAAGTTGCCAACGTATGATGGTCAAAACATCACCAACATCGGGCGAACGACCCTCGTCAAGTCCGTGCTCACTTCCCATGTGGTCTACCCCGGCACCCCATTGGTCATACCGCCAACCATCCTCCACAACGTCAACAAGCTCGAAAGAGCCTTCCTATGGTCCGGCTCGGAAAAATATCGGGGGCCAAATGCAAGGTGAACTGGGAGATAGTTTGCCGGCCACTTTCGTATGGAGGGCTTGGGGTCCTGAACACCGCCAAGTTTACGAGGGCTCTCCGGTTACGATGGCCGTGGTATGAATGGAAAGAGCCCAACAAGATGTGGGTGGGGATGGGAAACCCATGTGATGTGGAAGACCTTAATTTTTTCTATGCCTCAACCACCATCACCGTTCGTAACGACGCGAGGACACCCTTTTGGGACTCTCCTTGGCTTCTGGGGCGTTCGCCAAAAGACATTTCCCCACTCATTTTCGAAGCCTCCAAGAGAAAAAGTTGGAAGGTCAGGGAGGCCCTCAAGCACAATGCGTGGATCCTCAAGATCAAAACCCCCACCAACGTAACCGCCGAGCACATCACACAATTTTTCCCTCTTTGGGTGCTCCTTAACGAGGTTCACCTTGACGTGCTCACCGAGGATGAAATCATTTGGAAGCATACGAGCAATGGGCAGTACTCGGCGACTTCCCCATACAGGGCACAATTCCTAGGGATGGTCCTGTCGCCCATGGACAGGATGGTTTGGAAGGTTTGGGCGCCTCCAAAAGTTAAATTTTTTGCTTGGCTAGCTCTTCAAGATAGAATCTGGACGGCGGATAGATTGGCAAAGCGAGGATGGCCAAATTATGATGTTTGCCCTCTCTGCAAGAGAGTGCAAGAGTGCAGGCCCCATCTCTTCTACAAGTGCCGCTACACCCGGCGCCTTTGGTCTTTGGTCATCGGGAAATTCCCCATGCTCGGGCTCGACACTTCCGCTTGGCCCTTGTTTGAAACAGTTCAAGATTGGTGGGCAAGCACTTGCGTTGAAGGAGCGCCATGTGACGCCCGGGTAATCAAGCTACAGTAACCCTCTACTAATGATGCCACGTCACCTCGATTACTGTTGCGAATCTCGCGTTAGTTCGAAACCGGTTCGAATTCAAATTCAAATTCAAGCAAACAATAAACGTTTTGAAAAATTAAAACTAAAATGTTCGGGTTGTGCCAAATAATGCGTAGGTAACTATGGTGAAGGAACCACACTTTTATAAAATGTTTAAATAACTAAAAAATAAATAAAACAGTAGCTTAAACAATTAAATAAAGGCCTTTTATAATTTATAAAATATTAAACTATTTTAATTAGGTGTGAACTTTTTGTGGCAGTGGTAAAACTAGCCACTCTAATTTAGGGCTTATATATGTATTTTTTAAAACAAAATTAAATGAGCATAAAGATAAAACAGTAAGGCAAAATTACTAAAATGAAAAGAAAATAAGAAAACAAATAAAAGGAAAACAA
>NC_041390.1:57077872-57082834 GCF_002162155.2 Triticum dicoccoides | reverse complement strand
CCTCGATGTGAGCCTCGCCTCCTCCCTTTCGCCCCCGTACGCCCGAGTTCCGGGCGACGCAAGCCCCACCTCGCCTCCTGTCGCCGGCGCTCCTGGCCACCTCGTCGCACGCCCTGGCGACGCCCGCCGTTGCCTGCGGCCGCGGCCATGTCAGCACGCCCCGCCTCTGTCCCGCCGCCTCGAGCGCCGGCCCGCGTCCGCGCTGGCCGCCGTGGCCTCGCCGCCGCCGGGCATAGCCCTGGCCGGCCTCGCCTCCCCTCGCGTGGTGGGCGCCTTGGGTGCGCCCCGTACCCACACGCCCGTAACCGCCCGCCCACTCACGGGGCTCCGCCCCAGCAACCACGCCCGAACCCGATAGGCCCCTGGGGCCTATGACAGATGGGCCCCATGCCCATAACGTTTTATATAAAAAAAAGAATTTAGATAAATATAATTAATAAAATTAATTAATTAATTAATTAAGTAAATAATTAATTTAATTAATCCTGATTAATTAAACCTAATGACTAATTAACCTAATTAACTACTGTTAATTAAACTTAACTAAGATAATTAGTTAACAGAGTATGACGAACGGGACCCACATGTCAGGGTTGACTCAGTCAACCCCTGTTGACTGCTGACGTCAGCATGACATCATGCTGACGTCATAAATACATTTTTTCGAATTAATTAAATAAATAATTAAATTCCAAAATTGTTAAAATCTTTTAAAAATCATATCTTTTAATCCGTGACTCGGATTAAAATATTTTCAACATGAAAGTTGCTCAGAACGACGAGACGAATCCGGATACGCAACCCGTTCGTCCGCCACACACCCCTAACCTATCGAACTCGCAACTTTCCCCATCCGGCTCCTCTGCCCGAAAACACGAATCATCGGGAATACTTTCCCGGATGTTTTCCCCCCTTCACCGGTATCACCTACTACCGCGTTAGGGCACACCGAACACCGCGTATTGCCTTGTTATATTTTGTGATGCTTTGTTTGCTCTGTAATCATTATTTCTTCCCCCTCTTCTCTCCGGTAGACTACGAGACCGACGCTGCTGCTGACCAGTTCGACTACGGAGTTGACGACCCCTCTCTCTTGCCAGAGCAACCAGGCAAGCCCCCCCCTTGATCACCAGATATCGCCTATTCTACTCTATACTGCTTGCATTAGAGTAGTGTAGCATGTTACTGCTTTCGTTAATCCTATTCTGATGCATAGCCTGACATTGTCGCTACATCTGTTGATACCTTACCTGCAATCCTATATGCTTAGTATAGGATGCTAGTTTATCATCATTGGCCCTACATTCTTGTCAGTCTGCCTTGCTATACTATCGGGCCGTGATCACTTGGGAGGTGATCACGGGTATATACTATACATACATACATACTATACAAATGGTGACTAAAGTCGGGTCAGCTCATTGAGTACCCGCAAGTGATTCTGACGAGGGGGCTGAAAGGACAGGTGGTTCCATCCCGGTAGAGGTGGGCCTGGGTTCCCGACGGCCCTCGACTGTTACTTTGTGGCGGAGCGACAGGGCAGGTTGAGACCACCTAGGAGACAGGTGGGCCTGGCCCTGTTCGGCGTTCGCGGATACTTAACACGCTTAACGAGATCTTGGTATTTGATCTGAGTCGGCTACGAGCCTATACGCACTAACCATCTACGTGGGAGTAGTTATGGGTATCCCGACGTCGTGGTATCAGCCGAAGCACTTCAGACGTCAGCGACGGAGCGGCGCGCGCCGAATTGGACTGGAACGCCACTAGGCTAGGTCTGCTTTCGGCCGCCCTCGCAACGTGCAGGTGTGCTATGGGCGATGGGCCCAGACCCCTGTGCGCTTAGGTTTAGACCGGCGTGCTGGCCTCTCTGTTTTGCCTAGGTGGGGCTGCGATGTGTTGATCTTCCGAGGCCGGGCATGACCCAGGAAAGTGTGTCCGGCCAAATGGGATCGAGCGTGTTGGGCTATGTGGTGCACCCCTGCAGGGAAGTTAATCTATTCGAATAGCCGTGATCTTCGGTAACAGGACGACTTGGAGTTGTACCTTGACCTTATGACAACTAGAACCGGATACTTAATAAAACACACCCTTCCAAGTTCCACAGACAACCCGGTGATCGCTTTTCCGCAGGGCGACGAGGAGAGGATTGCCGGGTAGGATTATGCTATGCGATGCTATTGGAGATGCTGCTTGGAGATGCTACTTGGAGATGCTACTTGGAGGACTACAATCTACTCTCTTCTATATGCTGCAAGACGGAGGCTACCAGAAGCGTAGTCTTCGACAGGATTAGCTATCCCCCTCTTATTCTGGCATTCTGCAGTTCAGTCCACCGATATGGCCTCCTTACACATATACCCATGCATATGTAGTGTAGCTCCTTGCTTGCGAGTACTTTGGATGAGTACTCACGGTTGCTCTTCTCCCTCTTTTCCCCTTTCCCTTCTACCTGGTTGTCGCAACCAGATGCTGGAGTCCAGGAGCCAGACGCCACCGTCGACGACGACCCCTACTACACCGGAGGTGCCTACTACTACGTGCTGCCCGCTGACGACGACCAGGAGTGATCTAGGAGGATCCCAGGCAGGAGGCCTGCTCCTCTTTCGATCTGTACCCCAGTTTGTGCTAGCCATCTTATGGCACCCTGTTTAACTTATGTCTGTACTCAGATATTGTTGCTTCCGCTGACTCGTCTATGATCGAGCACTTGTATTCGAGCCCTCGAGGCCCCTGGCTTGTATTATGATGCTTGTATGACTTATTTTATTTGTAGAGTTGTGTTGTGATATCTTCCCGTGAGTCCCTGATCTTGATCGTACACATTTGCGTGCATGATTAGTGTACGATTGAATCGGGGGCGTCACAAGTTGGTATCAGAGCCGACTGCCTGTAGGAATCCCCTTTCCAACTCCTTGGCCGAAGTCGAGTCTAGTCATTACAAAACTTTTACTAACTTGGCTGTGTGCCTTACGGGCCCACGTCGCCATTGGGTGGTAGTAGGATCTTTTATTCCTCGACCTATGCTCTGGGACTCTGACATCTCTTCTATTCGGGTTAAACGATTTTTACTAAAATCTGACTTTAGGTTATCGAAAATACTTTCTCCCGGAGAGCCCCTTCAGTCCAGGTGATCGCCGACTGCACCAGAAGATTTCGAAGTTACTCGCCGAAACTCTTTTGAGACTTCGTGTCCGTTGCTTTTGCAATTCCCTACCATCGAAATATCCCTATGGATAAATACATACACTTGACGTTCTTACTTTTATTCTCAGTTGATCTTGTTATTACAAGATACCCCGAAATTCTCTCTATTGATCCGAGAATGTCTTGTGCCTACTGTCTTGCAATTCCTTGTCACCTGAATACCCCTATGGATAATTCTCGCACTTGTCGAGTAACCGCTTATCCCCAGTTGTTCATGTGTTTCACAAAAGTCTTCAAAATAATATTCGATCTTCCGAAAATCCTCTGGAGCCTTTGGCTCTTGAAATTCTTGCTTGCTTGCATTATGGTTAATCCCATAAGTCTCGTAGTCTTAATGACATTCCTTGTCATTATCATTTTGAGTCCGTTGACTCAATATGTTTGCGAATACACGCAATCATCATTGATCCTTATAAATTAATTTTCCGGTTGAGCTGCCATCCTTTTAACTGGAATTGGTTCTCGACCAATCCAATTGTCTTTGATTGTACCCTAAGGCTATTCAACTTATCCACCCCTAACCAGAGCATTGCTTCTGATCCCTTGATTTGGAAATCATAATTCCTTTGCATTTGACAATTGAGTTAGTCAGTTGTTTCTATAATCTGATCTCCTTGCATTCTTCTTCCTCTACTCAAGTACCGATGCTCACGTCAGACCCCTTGTGGACCACCAGATCCTTTGTTGGATTTTATCTGACAATGCCCTTCATATTCAATAACCTTGTGAGCTTTTCCTCTGATACATAATGCCTTTGGTAAATTGTATCCTCTACTTTCTCAACCATGCTCTGCCTTCGAGCTTGAGTAATTACTTCTAAAGATTCTGGTATATGATTCTAAGATGCCACGATGGGTTGAACCTATGCCTTCCTTGATATGTGTGAACTCGAAAGTTTTCACGAATAATACTCTTCTGGTGCTTCACCAGATAAAATTTCAACACTGCAACTTCATCGAACGTGAGAAGTAAATGAAAGGTTATGCATTGGAGAAGTGGGAGTCGACCTTGAACCTTGCGTTCATGCCCATGGACACGATGTATAACTTATCATGGAAGCTGCTCGTAAAAATAGTTACCCCCTTGTTATAAGTTCATCCTGTATCCGTGGTTCAATCATTTATGATCGTGGTTTCTGACCATGTTCTCCTTTAAATACCATTTCTCGTGCAAGTTAAGCACTGGTCTTATGTAGAGTAATGCCCTAGTCCAACCTCTACTTTGAATTGTCGTCGAGTATTACCCCCTGGTATCTCGAAATTATCATGGAACTGCAGAACTTCTTATGAGTTCTTCATCAAGTACTACATTCTCACGGATTCCAATTTTTCACGGGCTCTGAGTTATTATACACTCAAAGACACCGATAACTGAACCGAGTCCGCACTACGGTTCAACAACTCTTCAGTAAGCTTCTATAAATACGAGTTTGTACCCGATCACGCCATTCCTAGCCTGTTTGGCTATATCATTGTCGTGATGATTTTAACTGTGCTACCCGGTCCTTCTTCTCGGAGCACAATTTTCGACGATGAACTAACCTTACGTCGATCCTCATCGTCATACCATTTCGCCTTGAACAACAAGCTTGGTTTCGAGTTGTGTCGTACCCTTGGTTCCAATAACCTTTCACTTCATCATTACTTTGACTTGATGTCGTCGCCGATCGATTACATCTTCATGAACTCTCGCGACAAAGGTGTCGTGATCATCAACATTCTGAGCTCATCTAGGATATCAATTGAATTCATGATG
>NC_041390.1:57065348-57074867 GCF_002162155.2 Triticum dicoccoides | reverse complement strand
CACGCCCTGGCGACGCCCGCCGTTGCCTGCGGCCGCGGCCATGTCCGCACGCCCCGCCTCTGTCCCGCCGCCTCCGGCGCCGGCCCGCGTCCGCGCTGGCCGCCGTGGCCTCGCCGCCGCCGGGCATAGCCCTGGCCGGCCTCGCCTCCCCTCGCGTGGTGGGCGCCTTGGGTGCGCCCCGTACCCACACGCCCGTAACCGCCCGCCCACTCACGGGGCTCCGCCCCAGCAACCACGCCCGAACCCGATAGGCCCCTGGGGCCTATGACAGATGGGCCCCATGCCCATAACGTTTTATATAAAAAAAGAATTTAGATAAATATAATTAATAAAAATAATAATGAATAAAATTAATTAATTAATTAATTAATTAATTAATTAATTAAGTAAATAATTAATCCTGATTAATTAAACCTAATGACTAATTAACCTAATTAACTACTGTTAATTAAACTTAACTAAGATAATTAGTTAACAGAGTATGACGAACGGGACCCACATGTCAGGGTTGACTCAGTCAACCCCTGTTGACTGCTGACGTCAGCATGACATCATGCTGACGTCATAAATACATTTTTCGAATTAATTAAATAAATAATTAAATTCCAAAATTGTTAAAATCTTTTAAAAATCATATCTTTTAATCCGTGACTCGGATTAAAATATTTTCAACATGAAAGTTGCTCAGAACGACGAGACGAATCCGGATACGCAACCCGTTCGTCCGCCACACACCCCTAACCTATCGAACTCGCAACTTTCCCCCTCCGGCTCCTCTGCCCGAAAACACGAATCATCGGGAATACTTTCCCGGATGTTTTCCCCCCTTCACCGGTATCACCTACTACCGCGTTAGGGCACACCGAACACCGCGTATTGCCTTGTTATATTTTGTGATGCTTTGTTTGCTCTGTAATCATTATTTCTTCCCCCTCTTCTCTCCGGTAGACTACGAGACCGACGCTGCTGCTGACCAGTTCGACTACGGAGTTGACGACCCCTCTCTCTTGCCAGAGCAACCAGGCAAGCCCCCCCCTTGATCACCAGATATCGCCTATTCTACTCTATACTGCTTGCATTAGAGTAGTGTAGCATGTTACTGCTTTCGTTAATCCTATTCTGATGCATAGCCTGACATTGTCGCTACATCTGTTGATACCTTACCTGCAATCCTATATGCTTAGTATAGGATGCTAGTTTATCATCATTGGCCCTACATTCTTGTCAGTCTGCCTTGCTATACTATCGGGCCGTGATCACTTGGGAGGTGATCACGGGTATATACTATACATACATACATACTATACAAATGGTGACTAAAGTCGGGTCAGCTCATTGAGTACCCGCAAGTGATTCTGACGAGGGGGCTGAAAGGACAGGTGGTTCCATCCCGGTAGAGGTGGGCCTGGGTTCCCGACGGCCCTCGACTGTTACTTTGTGGCGGAGCGACAGGGCAGGTTGAAACCACCTAGGAGACAGGTGGGCCTGGCCCTGTTCGGCGTTCGCGGATACTTAACACGCTTAACGAGATCTTGGTATTTGATCTGAGTCGGCTACGAGCCTATACGCACTAACCATCTACGTGGGAGTAGTTATGGGTATCCCGACGTCGTGGTATCAGCCGAAGCACTTCAGACGTCAGCGACGGAGCGGCGCGCGCCGAATTGGACTGGAACGCCACTAGGCTGGGTCTGCTTTCGGCCGCCCACGCAACGTGCAGGTGTGCTCAGGGCGATGGGCCCAGACCCCTGCGCGCTTAGGTTTAGACCGGCGTGCTGGCCTCTCTGTTTTGCCTAGGTGGGGCTGCGACGTGTTGATCTTCCGCGGCCGGGCATGACCCAGGAAAAGTGTGTCCGGCCAAATGGGATCAAGCGTGTTGGGTTATGTGGTGCACCCCTGCAGTGAAGTTAATCTATTCGAATAGCCGTGATCTTCGGTAACAGGACGACTTGGAGTTGTACCTTGACCTTATGACAACTAGAACCGGATACTTAATAAAACACACCCTTCCAAGTTCCACAGACAACCCGATGATCGCTTTTCCGCAGGGCGACGAGGAGAGGATTGCCGGGTAGGATTATGCTATGCGATGCTATTGGAGATGCTGCTTGGAGATGCTACTTGGAGATGCTACTTGGAGGACTACAATCTACTCTCTTCTATATGCTGCAAGACGGAGGCTACCAGAAGCGTAGTCTTCGACAGGATTAGCTATCCCCCTCTTATTCTGGCATTCTGCAGTTCAGTCCACCGATATGGCCTCCTTACACATATACCCATGCATATGTAGTGTAGCTCCTTACTTGCGAGTACTTTGGATGAGTACTCACGGTTGCTTTTCTCCCTCTTTTCCCCTTTCCCTTCTACCTGGTTGTCGCAACCAGATGCTGGAGTCCAGGAGCCAGACGCCACCGTCGACGACGACCCCTACTACACCGGAGGTGCCTACTACTACGTGCTGCCCGCTGACGACGACCAGGAGTGATCTAGGAGGATCCCAGGCAGGAGGCCTGCTCCTCTTTCGATCTGTACCCCAGTTTGTGCTAGCCATCTTATGGCACCCTGTTTAACTTATGTCTGTACTCAGATATTGTTGCTTCCGCTGACTCGTCTATGATCGAGCACTTGTATTCGAGCCCTCGAGGCCCCTGGCTTGTATTATGATGCTTGTATGACTTATTTTATTTGTAGAGTTGTGTTGTGATATCTTCCCGTGAGTCCCTGATCTTGATCGTACACATTTGCGTGCATGATTAGTGTACGATTGAATCGGGGGCGTCACACGCCAGATCGTCAAGCCAAGGCCTTCATCACCATGATTGTCTCTTGGACAGTCTGGAACGAGCGGAATGCAAGGGTTTTTAAGCATAAGAGCGCCCCACCGCCAATCTTGCTTTTGTCCATCTCCACCGAGGCAAGCCTTTGGGTCATCGCCGGAGCTAAGAAATTAGGGTCTTTTATCGTACGCGAGTAATCCGCATGTCGTGTATTTCGATGGCTTGTAACAAACTCTATTCTATCTTATTTAATGGATGAGGCAAAGCTTTTGCCTCCGTTTCAAAAAAAATATACGTAAAATAAAGGACCTGATAGGAAGTGCCTTTTTTAAATCCTTTTTTGACCTGTTGACCGTAGAACTATTGTTCTACGGTATTTTCATTAATAAGTAAAATACAAAATACAGATAGTTTCCGAGAGAGTTCGCACACTGCCTGTTTTGTGAAACATGAATAAAATTAAAGGAAATTATCTATCCAGTACTAAATCTTGCTAACCTTTGATGCTTTGGCTCTGAAGTATGCCATAGTAAGACCTTCCTTCATGTCATATTTCCAGCATTGTGTGTGCGCTACAGCTTGCCTAAATATCTCATTATTACGCACACACCAAATACTCCAACAGCTCGTAAATATGACGTCCATGGCTAGGCCTGACCGAGTGCTGATATTGCCAAACAGATATAATAAAAACTAGAGATGCCCCTCTTCTTATCAACCATTATCTCATCCCAGCATGCAAGAACAAAAAGAGCAATCCCAGAATAGGTGCATAGCAGTCTCTTCCTCTTGCAAACTACACAATTATAGGATTCCAGGTACATCTTCTTTCTTCTCAAGAGGTTTCTTGTATTGACCCGGTCATATAGTAGCAGCCAAAAGAAATATTTGTTTGTGAGCATGGCTGGGTCTTCCATAGGAGTTTAAGCAAGTGGTGTGAAGTTGATGGGCCCATGAGACATATACATCTTGAGTTAAATACACCGGAGGTGCCTCAGTTTGTCCTGAACGATCAGTTTAGTGCCTAAAATTATAAAATACATGAAACTAATGCTCGGACTTGTGCGGCAGTGCAAATACGGTGAATCCATCTATATCCAGACGTACCTCCAGCTCGGGTGCCGTGCCAGCATGGCAATGGCCCACCTGTTAGCGGTGGAGAGCGGGGAAGGCGCTGGAGCGCATGAGGAATGTTTATGTAGAGAACCACTCAATATGTTATTTAATCACATTGAAAAGCCGTCAAATACAGTGTATGCCAGCACCTGGAGGGCTTGCCAGCATCTGGAGGGGCGTGTGAGGAATGTTTTTACAGAAATAACACGAAAAAAAACATCATGGAGGGGCGCTTCGAACCCAACACCTCCTGGTTACCTACGACACGAAAGCACTAGCTAGAAAAGCTATGTAGACACATTCCAGGTATAGCTCTGCAATTTTCCTAATGCCTTATTCATGGGTTTTCTTTTTATTATTTTCCAAGTTTCTGTTTCGTTTCATGACACATAAATTTTCCCATATAGAAAATAAATTAAATATCTATATGCAATTATTTTGTATTTAAAATCTTTTTTCTATTTTCATTATTGTGTACTTTGAACAGGAAACATGAACTTTTTCAAAACTATATGTGTATTTAAATAGTTCAACCTATACTAGAAATTATTGTGTAAATTTATGTATCTTCATTCCGGAACTCAAGCACACACAACTATTGTTTATCTTCATTGTCAAAACATGTTGAGCTACTCAATTATTAACAAATTGACAACGTTGTATTTTGTAAATTTATCCTTTTTTTAATTTGTGGGGCTTTCCAACATGATTAATTAAAGTATGAGGGGGTTTCTAAAAAATCCTCACGCATGGAGCACCCAACGGCTTCCTTGCTCTCAGCCACTGATAGGCAACCACCACGCTGGCACACCATGCGGTCTGGACGTACATCCTGATACGGTTGGAGGCATCGTATTTGCATGGCCAGGCAAGTTTGAGCACCAGTTTTATGTATTTTATAACTTTAGACACTAAACTCACCACGCATGACATGTCATGCCCCAAAACATAGCAGTGACAATTGCCACATGCTTATAAATTCAATTCAAATTTATAAGCATGTTAGGCCATCAGGTTAACAAAGGTAGTACATTGGGATCAATTTTTATTCATTATCATAGGAACGACTACAAGTGTCTTGCTAGTACATGCATGCAAGTTTCTTTATTTCATCCCCTCCCGTAGTACTACTTCTACCATTCACCATCATTTCCATTGCTCATCTCTGCAAAAATAAATAAGATAGCAAGAATGAGTATGATGACATACTCAGCAAGCACACACGTAGCAGGAAAAATATGTGACACCGGAAGCAAGTATATGGATTAGCCGTAAGAAAAGAATAAAGATGTGCATAGAAATAACAATTTTGGCATCACACATGACCGCAAGCTTCCTGAACCGGGAGTCACAGGGGTGAAATTTCACGCTTTTACACTCTTAAGAGGGGTACTCCGACGTCAACAGTCTCAACTGGAACCACACGGGCTCTAGTTGAGCAAGATTCTTTTACCCGCTAAGACCTAACTACCTGACCTTACTAGTGTTGATCGCTCCTACGGATCCATCATCGGCACGCTTCCGAACGGATGTCGTTCTTGGCGGAGAACCTCGACAGTCCCATACATGTATTGTGACTGGTACAATGTTTTTGCCGTCGTGATGCCTTAGTGTTAGATTTTTCATTAGGATTAGGACTGGAACATTAGAAGAGGAAATATTATCTCAAAAGATCACCAATATATCATCTCTAGCTTCTGCACAAGATTAGCTAGTCTTGCATGTGCTATTCTTAGCATAACGAGTGTACAGATCCAACAAGTAAAAGTGAAGCGTACTTAGTCAGAACAAGGCATGTGGTACAAGATAGAAAGAGAGAAAAGACAAAATAATCTAGAGGAGTTCTTGGGAGATAAGACGCATGCATCTTTCACAACTAGCATGCAGAACCAAACCACCATGCGTACTGTACAAGGACACACTAGCTGATGTGAAAGAATTAACAACAAGAATAGTGCTACAAACTAGCTATATAGAGAAGTACTAGCAACAACGGCATCGCATGAGTAAAGAAAGAGAAGGAGCAGGACATCTAGAGAAGCTAGATGGAAGGCATGCTGGAATTTTGTCTATTTTGGGCCTAGCCCAATAGCAGTTTCAGAAATTCCTAATAAATCCTAGAGGCCCACTTAGCCCATTTGTGCAAGGCAAGAGATACTACTAAAGTTTAGTCACACATTGCTAGTTGAGTGGAAGTTGAACCTTCTTATAAGGGAGGTTCTTTCCCCACTTGTATGAGCATGAGAACAAGAGGGACATCCACGCGCGCTCCTCCTCCTCCGCCGCCGCGCCGCGCCGCGCCGCGGGTTGCGGGAATGAGCCGAGCCTCTCTGGCTGTTCGTTTCGCCTCCCAAAGAGATGCACCAGAACCTCTTCCACCTCTCGCCACAGGTTCCTGAGCACTGCGCTATAGGCCTCCGAAACCGCACCTTTTGAGTCCTATACGGGAGAAGGGTGATAAGGTTTTTGGGGAGCGCTCAGCGCGTCTACTGGTTGCTTCATCACGGACGATCCGGTCGCCGACGACGACTTCTTCCCCGACGTCCACGATCTCCTCGACGACATGGCAGGTGAGGACACTGACCCCAAGTCCAGCACTTCCACTGCTGCTGTCCTGTACGTGTTCTTGCTCTTTCTGTTAGATGTCATGACACAATTCTTTGCTCTACTTTCCGTCCTACATGTGTTAGGTTCTACTTCATATATGCAACTTCATCTAGTGTCTGTTCTAGATGTGTTTAGTTCAAGTTCATATATGCAGATGCTCTTTACCTTCTCTCTGTTCGAACGCATGACTTGTTTTATCTCTACTATATTAGTCATGCTTTATCTAGTATTTCTGTTAATAAAATCATTCGGTAAATTGCTCATATTTCCAACAATCCAAAAACCTTATCATAGGCAATTTTCCCCAAGTGGTTTTGCTGCTTCCATGAGACCTCCTATGATTGAGGGTATCCACTATAAGAGGTGGTGCGTGAGAGCAGTCTTGTGGTTTCAAACCATGAGTTGCTATGACGCCACGCTTGGCAAGCCTGAAGGGGAGCTTGATGCCCAACAGGAACAAGCGTTTCAGAAAATGGATACTCTGTTTAAGGCTGCTCTCTTGAGTGTTCTTGGTGAGAACATAGTTGATGCTTATGCGTCAATTGATAATGGAAAAGATATGTGGGACGCACTCGAGGCCAAGTTTGGGGTCTCGGATGCAGGCACTAAGCTGTACATCATGGAGCAATTCTACGATTATAGGATGACCGAAGAGCGCTCCGTGGTTGAGCAAGCTCATGAGATACAATCATTTGCTAGAGAACTTGAGCACTTCAATTGTATGCTACTGAACAAGTTTGTTGCCGGAGGTATCATCACTAAGCTTCCTCCTTCGTGGAGGAACTTTGCTACCTTACTGAAGCATAAGAGGCACGAGTTTTCCGTTCCGGATCTCATTGGCACTCTTGATGTGGAAGAAAAGGCGAGAGCAAAGGACACACGTGCTCGAGGTATTGAGGGAGGATCTAGTGCCAATGTGGTAAAGAAGCAGAACTTCCAGCCCAACAAGTTCAAGAACAAGGGCAAGTTTGATGATAAAGCAAAGTTTGATGGGAAGAACAAGGCTATCCAGCACAAGAACTTTAAGAAGAAGAATGACAAGAAGAAAGGTGTCTGTCATGTGTGTGGGGATCCTGATCATTGGGCTCCTAGTTGCCCTAATTGCTATGACAAGCGTCATCCTGGGAAAGGCGGCAAGACCGCTAATGTTGTCATTGGAGACACTGACATGAAGGATGCTGGGTATGGTATATTTCCCACTATTCTTTCAGTATGTCATTCTCCTGATTGGTTGATTGACACGGGTGCTAATGTTCATGTATGCGGTGATATTTCCATGTTTTCGTCTTATCAGACCGCGGGGACTTCAACCATGCTGATGGGCAATGGTTCAAGTGCTTCTGTTCGTGGTGTTAGCACGGTTGATCTGAAGTTTACTTCGGGGAAGATTGTGCGGCTGAAGAACGTGCATTATGTCCCCTCTGTCAATAAAAATCTTGTTAGCGGATCTCTTCTGTGTAGAGATGGCTACAAGCTTGTCTTTGAGTCGAATAAATTTGTAATATCCAAGTATGGAACCTTTGTTGGTAAAGGCTATGAGTCAGGAGGCATGTTTCGTTTATCCTTATCAGACGTTTGCAATAAAGTTGTTAATCATGTTTGCAACAATAGTGAATCAAATGTGTGGCATTCACGTCTTTGTCATGTTAACTTTGGTTGCATGTCGCGACTAGCAAAGTTGAACTTAATCCCTAGTTTCACCACTGTCAAGGGATCCAAGTGTCAAGTGTGTGTGCAAGCTAAGCAACCTCGTAAGTCTCACACGATTGCGGAAACGAGAAATCTCTCACCACTAGAGCTCATACATTCAGATCTATGTGAAATGAATGGTGTTTTGACAAAAGGTGGAAAGAAATATTTCATGACGTTAATTGACGACTCCACTAGATACTGCCGTGTGTATCTTCTGAAATCTAAGGATGAGGCTTTGGACTTTTTCAAGATCTATAAAGCTAAAGTGGAAAACCAACTTGATCGAAAAATCAAGATGCTTAGGTCCGACTGTGGTGGAGAGTATTTTTCCAATGAGTTTGATGCTTTTTGTGCGGAACATGGTATAATCCATGAGAGGACGCCTCCCTACTCACCTCAGTCAAATGGGGTGGCCGAAAGAAAGAACCGTACTCTAACTGATTTGGTTAACGCCATGTTAGACACATCGGGTCTCTCCAAGGCATGGTGGGGGGAGGCGATATTGACAGCATGTCATGTCCTGAACCGAGTCCCCACAAAGAACAAAGAGATAACTCCATTCAAGGAATGGGAGAAGAAAAGGTTAAAACTCTCTTATCTGCGAACATGGGGTTGTTTGGCGAAAGTCAATGCTCCAATTTCAAAGAAGTGGAAGCTTGGACCAAAGACTGCGGATTGTGTTTTCCTGGGATATGCTTTTCATAGCATTGGCTATAGATTCTTGGTTGTAAAATCTGAGGTACCTGACATGCATGTCGGTATGATCATGGAGTCGAATAATGCGACTTTCTTTGAAGATATCTTTCCCATGAAGGATATGGCTACCTCATCTAATCAGGAGATGCCTAGTTCATCGAATCAGGAACCAGTTACAATTACCAAACCTGCCATTTCGATATAACACTTTGAAAGTCCTGTGGAGTAGAACAATGAAGTTCCTACTAGGAGCAAGAGACAGAGGATTGCAAAGTCCTTTGGTGATGATTTTCTTGTGTATCTCATAGATGACACTCCCAGTTCTATTTCAGAGGCCTATGCATCTGAAGATGCTGACTACTAGAAGGAAGCGGTTCGTAGCGAGATGGATTCCATCTTGGCGAATGAAACTTGGGAGATAACTGATCGTCCTTATGGGTCCAAACCTATATGATGCAAATGGCTATTCAAGAAGAAGCTTAGGCCTGATGGTACTATTGAAAAGTACAAGGCTCGGCTCATGGAAAAGGGTTATACCCAAAAGGAAGGTGAAGACTTCTTTGATACTTACTCACCTGTGGCTCGACTGACCACTATTCAAGTTCTACTTTCACTAGCTTCCTCACATGGT